>NC_036838.1:57191069-57269311 GCF_002910315.2 Salvelinus sp. IW2-2015
AAAAAAGGCCAGTAGGTGGTACTGTACAGGTGCAGTTTATGTAAATACAATGAGCATGGTGTGATCTCATTAAAAAAAATCCCGATTGAGAACCATCACAAAGTTGATCTCTGTATTAAATAGACCTTTTTATTTGACTTTTTCTGATACATTTATATAGTCATTAAATATGTGCCACTGGCCTGAGTCTATTACAATATCTTTACAAGAACAAAACGCTCAAAATAAGTACAGTTCTAAAAGTGAAAGAACTACTTCAATGACTAACCAAAATAAATCATCCAAAATATCCGTCAAAAATACTTATTTATTGTACAGTCAGTGTCTCAACTCTTCAAACAGCAGCTATGGACAAGTATGTCACACAAAGTATGCAATTTTAAATAAAATAACAAAATAAATCATTAGTAAGTGTCCTGTCATGTACTAAAAACTGAAAACT
Source organism: Salvelinus sp. IW2-2015 (assembly GCF_002910315.2). Taxonomy (NCBI): domain Eukaryota; kingdom Metazoa; phylum Chordata; class Actinopteri; order Salmoniformes; family Salmonidae; genus Salvelinus; species Salvelinus sp. IW2-2015. Next base: position 57,191,512 of record NC_036838.1, read on the forward strand.
ACTAATCAAAAGAACAAATATCATACTATACACCAGGGTTTCTCAAACAGGGGTCCCTGGTGTAATTGCAAGGGGTCTGTGAAATAAAAAAGTGTAATGAACGTATTCAGCACCACAAGAATTCCAGTAACTTTACATATAATATAGAGGGGGTAGTGGTCCCTGAGGACCACTCAAAACCTTGCCCGCCTTGCCTAAAAATATGCAGGGGTTCCAGTACCCAAAAAAGGATGAGAACCACTGCTATACACACTGCTGAACAAAAGAAACAAACATATGTTTGCGGGTTTCAATGGATCCAACAAATTGCTAGCAGATATTTTCCCTCGAGACTGTGCAGCCTGTCTTTATGTACATTAGAGACAACTACGCCGTTCAGTCTCTCTTGGCCCATGCTAGCCCGTAGCCAGGTCTTTAACCTGCGGAGTGCACTGAAACTCCTCTCAGCATCACATGAAGACACTGGCACCACAAACAAAATTCTGATCAGCACCTCAACTTGGTCAACCTACCCCTGCACCTCCACTGGAAGCCTCCTGAGGACCTCTGCTGCTACAGGGGTATTTGTTGCAAAAGAGCGGCAACTGCACTGAAAGAGAATCTATGTTCAGCTCAGGGTACTGATCTAGAGACTCATCCAACTCCCCGGTGAGAAGCGCTCTTTCCAACTTTTGCAGGACATTTAGACTTTCCTGGTCAAAACGGTCGCCAAATTGAACCGCCACACCATCCAACACACACCCGGCCAAACAAAAAGAAAACATAGAAATAAAGAAACTAGAATGCCCACCCTAGTCACACCCTGGCCTAACCAAAATAGAGAATAAAAACCTCTCTATGGCCAGGGCGTGACAGGCGGTATGCAAATTGGAGTGGGTCTAGGGTTTCTGGAATAATGGTGTTAATGTGAGCCATTACCAGCCTTTCAAAGCACTTCATGGCTATGGACGTGAGTGCTACGGGTCTGTAGTCATTTAGGCAGGTTGCCTTAGTGTTCTTGGCCACAGGGTCTGGCCCCGCGGCCTTGTGAATGTTGACCTGTTTAAAGGTCTTACTCAAGTCGGCTACGGAGAGCGTGATCACACAGTCGTCCGGAACAGCTGATGCTCTCATGCATGCCTCAGTGTTGCTTGCCTCGAAGCGAGCATAGAAGTGATTTAGCTCGTCTGGTAGGCTCGTGTCACTGGGCCTGTCTCTTATACACATCTAGATGTGTATAAGAGACAGGCCTTATTCCAGGAGTCCTCTCTACCACGCTGCTTGGTCCTTTGGTGGTGGGAAGTTCTGTCACGGCTGTTGAAAGGAGAGGACCAAGGTGCAGCGTGGTGAGCGTACATTTTCTCTTTATTAATAAAAATGACGCCGAACAAGACAACAAACACTACAAAAACAAACTGTGAAGCTAAAGGCTATGTGCCCTAAACAAAAGTCAACTTCCCACAAACACAGGTGGAAAAAAGAGCTACCTAAGTATGGTTCTCAATCAGAGACAACGATAGACAGCTGCCTCTGATTGAGAACCACACCCGGCCAAAGAAAAAGAAAACATAGAAATAAAGAAACTAGAATGCCCACCCTAGTCACACCCTGGCCTAACCAAAATAGAGAATAAAAACCTCTCTATGGCCAGGGCGTGACAGGCGGTATGCAAATTGGAGTGGGTCTAGGGTTTCTGGAATAATGGTGTTAATGTGAGCCATTACCAGCCTTTCAAAGCACTTCATGGCTATGGACGTGAGTGCTACGGGTCTGTAGTCATTTAGGCAGGTTGCCTTAGTGTTCTTGGCCACAGGGTCTGGCCCCGCGGCCTTGTGAATGTTGACCTGTTTAAAGGTCTTACTCAAGTCGGCTACGGAGAGCGTGATCACACAGTCGTCCGGAACAGCTGATGCTCTCATGCATGCCTCAGTGTTGCTTGCCTCGAAGCGAGCATAGAAGTGATTTAGCTCGTCTGGTAGGCTCGTGTCACTGGGCAGCTCGCGACTGTGACTTTGTAGTCTGTAATAGTTTGCAAGCCCCGCCACATAAGACGAGCGTCGGAGCCGGTGTAGTACGATTCAATCTTAGCCCTGTATTGGCGCTTTGCCTGTTTGATGGTTCGTCGGAGGGCATAGCAGAATTTCTTATAAGCTTCCGGGTTAGAGTCCCACACCTTGAAAGCGGCAGCTCTACCCATTAGCTCAGTGCGAATCTTGCCTGTAATCCATGGCTTCAGGTTGGGGTATGTACGTACAGTCACTGTGGGGACGACGTCCTCAATGCACTTATTGATAAAGCCAGTGACTGATGTGGTGTACTCCTCAATGCCATCGGAAGAATCCCGGAACATGTTCCAGTCTGTGATAGCAAAACAGTCCTGTAGTTTAGCATCTGCTTCATCTGACCACTTTTTTATAGACTGAGTCACTGGTGCTTCCTGCTTTAATTTTCGCTTGTAAGCAGGAATCAGGAGGATAGAATTGTGGTCAGATTTACCAAATGGAGGGGGAGGGAGAGCTTTGTACGCATCTCTGTGTGTGGAGTACGGGTCCCGTGTCCCGGGACACGGGTCCCGTGTGGCTCAGTTGGTAGAGCATGGCGCTTGCAACGCCAGGGTTGTGGGTTCATTCCCCACGGGGGGACCAGGATGAATATGTATGAACTTTCCAATTTGTAAGTCGCTCTGGAGAAGAGCGTCTGCTAAATGACTTAAATGTAATGTAAATGAGTACAGGTGATCTCGAATATTTTTTCCCTCTGGTTGTGCATTTAACATGTTGATAGAAATGAGGTAAAACGGATTTAAGTTTCCCTGCATTAAAGTCCCCGGCCACTGGGTGAGCGGTTTCCTGTTTTCTTATTTCCTTATATAGCTGACTGAGTGCTGTTTTAGTGCTAGCATTCGTCTGTGGTGGTAAATAAACAGCCACGAAAAGTATAGATGAAAACTTTCTTGGCAAATAGTGTGGTCTACAGTTTATCATAAGACACTCAACTTCAGGCGAGCAAAATCTAGAGACTTCCTTAGATTTTGTGCACCAGATATTTTTTACAAATATGTCTTACCGGAGTGTGCTGTTCTATCTAGCCGGTACAGCGTATATCCCGCTAGCTGAATATCCATTTCATCGTTCAGCCACGATTCCGTGAAACATAAGATGTTACAGTTTTTGATGTCCCGTTGGTAGAATATTCATCTAATTTACCTCGTACCTCGTTTAATTTATTGTCCAATGATTGTACGTTGGCAAGTGATATTGACGGTAACAGCAGCTTTCCCACTCGCCTTCTGCGGATCCTTACGAGGCACCCCGCTCTGTGTCCTCTTTCTCTTGCTAATGATGGGGATGTTGACTTTGTCGGGTGTTCGAAGTACGTCCTGTGCATTCAGGAGGATGTTCCCTAAGCAATATATAGGTCATTGTGATAACAGTTATAAGCTCAGGTACTGCTGGAATTCATACCCAGGGTCTCCTGTTTGCAAGACATGTGCTTTCACTAGTTAACCCACAGTTCCCAACACATCTGCAATGCAGTTTGGCAAGCCCGCTCTTTGAAGGAGGTGGATGGCAGTTGGCTCAAACGTGTCAATTGCAATCTATGAAACTTGAAGAGTAATGTGGAAGTAATCTGGAAGTAATCTGGAAGTAATGTGGGAGTATAAGATGGTCCTTCGAAATACCACAATAAAAACGTTTTTATCATTTTTGCCTACTTTCCATGTGTCCTATCTGTGCTTTGAATTCAAAACAGTTAACACAAACTAAGCTAGCAGTGTTGTTAAAAGTTCAATAGAATTTTTTTTTCAGAATGTTATTTAATTACATTCAAATTACCTATAATATCTGTTCTCAGAATGTTAATAAAACCTCCCAGGAAAACTTTTAGGGAACTCCAAAAAATATTTCTCAGAACCTCCCTGCATTCTGTTCCCAGAACAGGCTACATTTGTATTTCCGTTGTCAGAATGTTTAAAAAACGTTATATTTTAACGGTCAGGAAACTTTATGGCTACGTTCCCAGAACCAATGGGAAACCAAAATCATACATTCCCACAACTTCCAAGGAACCAAATGTGCTAGCTGGGTAAGATTTCTTACATTCATTGTCCTTCAAATCTCTACAACCCATCCCTATTTTTCATGAATTAAACAACATTTATTAATAACTGAAATATCTTAAACTTCCACAATAATCTTTAAGTTTCATAGAGAGCAATAAACACAGTTGAGCCAACTTGGGTTTAATTTTCCAAACAGATAGCCTACAGATCAATGAAAGGTACATAATGATAGGTTCCTAGACAAATTGCACAATTCTACCCATCAGAGTAAGCTACTGTTGTATGCAAATTTATTTTCTAGCCATGGGCATGCTGCATATCACTAAACAACAATAAATTGTTGATGTGGTTCTGCCAATTGATTCAATTTATTGCTTTTTAAAATAGTTCAATGTTGACTACAGACTTGGGTTCAAATGTGCATTTGAGTATCTGGTATTTTCAAATACACAGCCCAAAACAAATACTTTTGAGTATTTTAATGGTTATTTGTCAAAACGAAATAGTCTACCAAATTGTGTTTGAGAGTATTTTCAAATACTTATTTCGAACACTATTTTCAAATACCTGGGTTAAATGCATGGGAGTGTATTTGAGTCAGTGTATTTGAGTATTTTCAAATACTTTCCACGTGTATTTCCAAATACACTCAATATATTCAACTACTACTTTTCAAATAAAATATTTCTGAATTCTTATTTCAAATGTATGTGAAAGTAATTGAGATATTTTAAATAGTATTTGAACCCAGGTCTRGTTGCCTATATAGTGTTTTAACTGTAAAACTACTGAAGGCCCACCTGTAAGAAGAAAACACATTTGAAAATTTACAAAACCAGGGGCCATATGCACAAAGCATCTCAGAAAAGGTCCTAGGAATCCTGTTAAAACCTGTTTTTTGACAAAAAAAACTMCCAACTCAGAGTAGGTTTAGGATGATGTTAAGACACTGCTTAGACAAACTCTGAGCCAGGAGTAAAATCAACTCATAAAAGTTTATCTCAGCTGGTAATCACGCCAGTTGTGAACTCTATAGCACGCTTCAGACAACCACGGTGAAAAACTAATAATAATTTTTGCCCAACATGATCACTTTGCCTACCCTTAATTCTTGCCTAATATGTTATCACTCATATTTATTTATATTGACCAATTCTGATGGTTTTTAAAAGCAGAATTTTTACTAAATTATTGTTATATCAACACACTCCACTCCCGTTTAACAACTCTAACTCGTTTTGGCACTGTAGCTAACGCATCAAGTAACTTGCCGATAATGATGCAGACAATGTTCGAAAGGTCTTTTGATCGAACATAAGCCCTAGCCATCCGTTTGTATGACAGATATGTGATAACCATGTTTCCATACTGGACGTTATTGTAAAGCCCTGTACGTTTTGTAGAAAACGCTGCCATAGATTTTTTAAGTAAGCTGTTCTTGGTTGATGACAGCGCGCCACACAGTGCAACCTGGTTTTTGTTGAATCATCTGCAACTGGACACTGACATTTTCTAACACTGTTTTTTTTTCACCGAATCGAGAACGAAGAAAGTTTTGCCAAGAACATCTTGGTTGAAAAATCTATAGTGGCTTTTTGTGTAGGGCTTTCCTGTACTGCTCAGTATGGAAATTAAGTCATCACATATCTGGTGTACAAACTGGAAGCTACAAAAACCCCAGATGCCTTCAATTGCCAATTTACAGGCATGCCCAATTTAGGCATACTTTTTAACAATGTGCTCCAAAGGTATAACTTGAAAAAACATGATGTAGATAATTAAAGATTAACTTTTTAGGGATAGGGGGCAGCATTTTCACTTTGGATGAATAGCGTGCCCATAGTGAACTGCCTCCTACTCTGTCCCAGATGCTAATATATGCATATTATTATTACTATTGGATAGAAAACACTCTGAAGTTTCTAAAACTGTTTGAATTATGTCTGTGAGTATAACAGAACTCATATGGCAGGCAAACTTCCAAACAGGAAGTGGAAATTCTGAGGCTGGTTGTTTTTCAACTCATCGCCTATTCAAATCCCAGGAAGATATGGATTTGTTTGCATTTCCTACGCCTTCCACTAGATGTCAACAGTCGGTAGAACGTTGAATGAAGTTTATGCTGTGTTGTGGGGCCGGATGAGAGGGGAATGAGTCATTGGTCTGGCAGATTGCCAGTTCCTGGTCACGCGCATTCCACATGATATCGCCTTGCGTTCCAKAACTTATACAGACACGAAGGAATGCTCCGGTTGGAACGTTATTGGATATRTATGATAACAACATCCTGAAGATTGATTCTCTACTTAGTTTGACAAGTTTATTCGACCTGTGATATAACTTTTTTAAGTTTTCGTCCGACGTTATGCGTGACTTGCACGAGCGTTTGGATATATTGCAAGCGCGTGCTTGCAAAAGTAGCTACTTGGACATAAATAATTGACATTATTGAACAAAACAACAATTTATTGTCGAACTAGGATTCCTGGGAGTGCATTCTGATGAAGATTATCAAAGGTARGGGAATATTTATGATGTAATTTCGTATTTCTGTTGACTCCAACATGGCGGAGAAATGTTGTTTTTATCTGAGCGCCGTCTCAGATTATTGCATGGTGTGCTTTTTCCGTAAAGTTTTTTTAAAATCTGACACAGCGGTTGCATTAAGATCAAGTGTATCTTTAATTCTATGTAAAACATGTATCTTTCATCAAAGTGTATGATGGCTATTTCTGTTATTAGATGTGGCTCTCTGCAATTTCTCCGGATATTTTGGAGGCATTTCTGAACATGGCGCCAATGTAAACTAAGATTTTTGGATATAAATATGCACATTATCGAACRAAAAATACATGTATTGTGTAACATGATGTCCTATGAGTGTCATCTGATGAAGATCATCAAAGGTTAGTGATTCATTTTATCTCTATTTCTGTTTTTGTGACTCCTATCTTTGGTTGGGAAAATGGCTGTGTGTTTTTGAACTTGGTGGTGATCTAACATAATCATATGTTGTGTTTTCGCTGTAAAGCATTTTTTAAATCGGACGCACTGGGTAGATTAACAAGATGTTTATCTTTCATTTGCTGTATTGGACTTGTTAATGTGTGAAAGCTACATATTTCGAAAAKATATTTTTGAATTTCCCGCGCTGCCTTTTCAGCGAAATGTTGTGGTGGGGTTCCGCTAGCGGAACATGTGTCCTAGAAAGGCTAACCAGTTAAGAGTTACCAGCAGGAGTCTTAATAATAGAAAAAGGCAGCGAGTCAGTGGTTCCTGCGCCACATGGAATTGCTTTTGAGTCACAATTGGTTATTCCCCATMATTTGCAGCAACGTCAATGAGCATCATCACTGTCTTTACTTTGCACTATCTCAAAATGTTGTGATTACCAGCTGAGATAAACTTTTATGAGTTGATTTTACTCCTGGCTATATGATCCTTAAAATAATGTTTTGATATTTATATATGATCCACCCATAAATAATCTAGACCTACATACAACAGTATCTCTTGCTTATTTGACAATGACTTCACAAGCCTATTTCACATGATATGCCTAAATTCTTCAACGCACTAGGCTAAAAAATGTACTTTAGGACAGCTCATGAGGTCGCCTAAATTTCTGTCAACTAGGTGGGACTTTATTGACTAAAGAGGACTCATGCATAGCTTTTATTTTTACSAATAAGAGTAGGAGTAAAATGTCTCTATTAGAATTTCCGAACAATTTTCTACTSTTGAGACGCTTTGTGGATACGGGCCCGAAATGTACATACAGTATTATTTTCACAAAAGCTCGTAATAACACAAGTTCTTGAAAACACAGGTCTGAAACACCAGAATGTAACACATTGATTCATTAATTACATAAAAGTATATACTGCATTACCTTTAGGGTATGTACCCTTTACGGTATGTACCCTTTACGGTATGTACCCTTTAGGGTACGGTTTTGTTATTAAAATGAAACTTCTTTATCCAGTATATATACCAGCATTTATAGTACTGACAAGGAACTAAATGAATACTTTTTTGTTCTTATATCAGTTTGAATTTCATTCAAGAGTACATAATATTTAGTTTGTTTTTGATTTGCAATGCCCGATAACTGGTCAATGTCTCAGGATCACCTCCAAAGCTGTATCCAAATCCASCAGATGATGCTGAGCCACAAATTATTAGAACTACCTGGCTTGAACAACCACTGCTTGAGCCCAGTGATGCAAAAGTGGACAACCATATCAGGTTCAGACTATATGACCATGTCTTTCTGTCCCTTCAGTATGGGAGGTTGCTTTATATATTGAGTTTAGTCAGTCAGTCGGTCAGTCTGCCAGCTATCAGAGAACTCATAGTCAGAGCCCCTGCATAGTCACTCACTGACACCTACAGAAACAGTTTACAGTATACTCCTAGTGGTGGAGACTGAGGTGGATCCTGGGAAACGGAGTCCTACAAGCTGTTTTTTTCAGTGGCAGCGGAGCTGGTGGTGCCGGAGCATTCTGCAGTCTCTGTGCTGCGGGGGAAGTAGACGGTGGTCTTGTGTTCTTCGTAGGTGTCGATGTGTTTGAGGTGCACCACCATGTGCAGCGCGTAGGCCAGGACCAGGAGAAGGATGAGGGAGGTGATCAGACCCATGAGGATTGCCGGAGTGAAGAACGTAGCGCAATCGCTGGCTGAGCCAAACTTGTTGGACAGCACATTGAACGATTGTATCTGTCGAGCAAAGAGAAATATAAAGGTGAGATGTTAGAGTAAAGTAAACGATGCAACAAAGTAGGGCTGTAACGAAATCAGTATTGCAATATTTTTTTCCATGGCAAAAATGAAAACACGAAGCAGACAAAAGTTTTTGGTCCTTAAAAAACATGCTGTATGTAAAATATTGTATGCTATACCTTGAAAAATAAATAATTGTGACTCTGGATGACAACATAATGTTTGTTTCCAACATTAGGGCTGTTTTCCTAAAGAAGTGAAGCCGCTTCGTGTGTTGTTTTCTTGCCAAGATACTAAAGATTATCGCAATACTGGTATCGTCCCTGCTCTACAAAGATTACATTTATTTACTTTTATTTCAACAGGGAAGTCATATTGAAACTATAGTCTCTTTTGCAAATGAGCCCAGCACAATACGAAAACAAACACATCAATAGGCAATTATAGATAAACATAAATATACACAATATTCACATGAAATACACATTAAGATACAACACAGTCAATTAAAACAAACACTTTCTTCATTATAAAATCCTCTGTCACCTGTCTGAATTGCCCTAGGGACMCCAAAGCATCCAACCGAAATGTATTTTGGAGATTTTTTAAAACATAGGGTGCAAGGAAGTTAAATGTAAATCTAAACAGTGAAGTTAAGTAAGTTGGAAGCTTGTGCAGCAGGGCTTTGTAAACAAAAAGAGTGTAATGATGTGATCTACGTGACTTCAAAAAGGTCCAGCCAACCTTTTGGTAAAGAATGCAGTCTCCTGTGATCAAGGGGACTCGTTCGATTATAGAACCATCCGATGAGCCAATCTTACGAGAATTTGAAAACAACATGTATTTAAGCACAAGTTTTATATCAGTAARGGCGTCCTGTACAGTTGCAAAATCAGACTATAGCCTTGTCACAGCCAGGTCAGCAGTAGGGGAAATTGCTTTATTTACCAAAGATTTGAGAATCTTAGACAGACATGGAGGCCTGGAGATTGGATGATAATTATCAAGATCACTACCATCTCTGCCCTTATGGAGTGGCAGCGCTGTTTTCCATACTTTTGGAATTTTTCATGATAACAATGTTAGATTTAAGATATAGGTTACTGAGCCAGCAATGAGGGGAGCAGCTAAAACAACTAAAACAGGAAGCGCCCGTGCTTAGGTCTATCCAACACTGGTCTGACCAATCGGATTCCACGCTTCAAGATTACTTAAATCACGTGCACTGGGATATGTTTCGGGTAACCTCAGATAATAACATTGACGTATACACTGACTCTGTGAGCGAGTTAATAAGGAAGTGTGTAGGAGATGTTGTACCCACTGTGACTATTAAAACCTTCCCTAACCAGAAACCGTGGATAGATGGCAGCATTCGTGTAAAACTGAAAGCACGTACCACCGCATTTAATCATGGCAAGGCGACTGAAAATATGGCCGAAATACAAACAGTGTAGTTATTCCCTCCGTAAGGCAATCAAACAAGCAAAGTGTCAGTAGAGAGACAAAGTGGAGTCGCAATTCAATGGCTCAAACATGAGATTACAAAAAGAAAACCAGCCCCGTCGCGGACATCGACGTCTTGCTTCCAGATAAATTAAACAACTTACTTTGCACGCTTTGAGGACAATACAGTGCCACCGACGCGGCCCGCTACCAAAGACTGTGGGCTCTCCTTCTCGTGGCCGACGTGAGTAAAACATTTAAACGTGCTAACCCTCGCAAGGCTGCCAGCCCAGACGGCATCTCTAGCCGCGTTCTCAGAGCATGCGCAGACCAGCTGGCTGGTGTGTTTACGGACATATTCAATCAATCCTTATCCCAGTACGCTGTCCCCACATGCTTCAAGATGGCCACCATTGTTCCTGTTCCCAAGAAAGCTAAGGTAACTGAACTAAATGACTATCGCCCCGTAGCACTCACTTCCGTCATCATGAAGTGCTTTGAGAGACTAGTCAAGGATCATATCACCTCCACCCTGCCTGTCACTCTAGACCCACTTCAATTTGCTTACCGCCCCAATAGGTCCACAGACGATGCAATCGCCATCACACTGCACACTGCCCTATCCCATCTGGACAAGAGGAATACATATGTATAAATGCTGTTCATTGACTACAGCTCAGCATTCAACACCATAGTACCCTCCAAACTCATCATTAAGCTTGAGACMCTGGGTCTCGACCCCGCCCTGTGCAACTGGGTCCTGGACTTCCTGACGRGCCACCCCCAGGTGGTGAAAGTAGGAAACAACATCTCTCCCCCTCTGATCCTCAACACTGGGGCCCCACAAGGGTGGGTTCTCAGCCCCCTCCTGTACTCCCTGTTCACCCACGACTGCGTGGCCATGCACGCCTCCAACTCAATCATCAAGTTTGCAGACGACACAAGAGTGGTAGGCTTGACTACCAACAACGACGAGACAGCCTACAGGGAGGAGGTGAGGGCCCTCGGAGTGTGGTGTCAGGAAAATAACCTCTCACTCAATGTCAGCAAAACAAAAGAGATGATCGTGGACTTCAGGAAACAGCAAAGGGAGCACCCCCCTAACCACATCGATGGGGCTGCAGTGGAGAAAGTGGAACGTTTTAAGTTCCTCAGTGTACATATCACAGACAAACTGAAATGGTCCACACACACAGACAGTGTGGTGAATAAGGCGCAACAGCGCCTCCTCAACCTCAGGAGGCTGAAAAAATGTGGCTTGTCACCGAAAACCCTCACTAACTTTTACAGGTGCACAATTGAGGGCTTCCTGTCAGGCTGTATAACGCCTGGTAAGACAACTGCACCGCCCACAACCGCAAGGCTCTCCAAAGGGTGGTGTGGTCTGCACAACGCATCACAGGGGACAAACTACCTGCCCTTCAGGACACCTACAGCACCCGATGTCACAGGAAGGCAAAAAAGATCATCAAGGAGAACAACCACCCGAGCCACTGCCTGTTCACCCCGCTACCATCCAGAAGGCGAGGTCAGTACAGGTGCATCAAAGCTGGGACWGAGAGAYTGAAAAACAGCTTCTATCTCAAGGCYATCAGATTGTTAAACAGCCACCACTAGCACAGAGAGGCGGCTGCCTACCTACAGACTTGATATCATTGGCCACTTTAATAAATGGAACACTAGTCACTTTAATAATAYCACTTTAAGAATGTTTACATATCTCACATTACTCATCTCGTATGGATATAATGTATACTGTATCCATCACTATCTATTCTTTACTACCTATTGCATCTTAGCCACTCTGTCACTGCTCATCCATATATTTAATACTATATATTCTTATCCCATTCCTTTACTAGATTGTGTGTATTGGTTTTGTAGTGGAATTTGTTAGATATTAGGTTTTGTTGTGGAATTGTTAGATACTACCTGTTAGATACTGCTGCACTGTCGGATCTAGAAGCATAAGCAATTTGCTACACTCGTAATAACATCTGCTAACCATGTCTATGTGACCAATAACATTTGATTTGATTTGAAGTACAGAATGCCGAAATGCAATAACTTGACTACCATTTTCTGAGTTAATCTGCAAAATGTCAGAATCAGCGTTAAGCCCACTCTTAGAGATAGTAGGGCTAGACGCTCTTTGAAAAAGATAGCCCGCTGAAATAAAATGACAATTAAATGCATCAATGATGCCATTTTTGTCCGTAATGGGACAAGAATGAATTTGTTGGGGCGGAGAGTAGGAAGTGCAACCCTTTAGAGATTTGACAGTTTTCCAGAATTTAGCCAGATTCCCTTTACAATACAGATTGCCAATCTGGGCCTAAACCTGTGYTCCTGGCCTTGACCCAGGCAACATTTCTCTTGTGAATGACTTTGGATAATTCAGGAGTGAACCAGGCATTCGATCTACCTTTACTATCAGAGTTTTGAAGGGGCATGATTATCTACAATAGTATTGAAGACATTTGCAAAAAAGCTTCAAGCTAAATCAGGTTAGGGATAGCTGAGATACAATCGAAGTCACTAAAATAAAGATTATGTAAAAAAAAAAAACGCTTTTTTAAATGTCCTCTTAGTGATGACACGAGGCTTAGATTTATGCATTCTCATATCTCTGACACAGACAACTGGCCAACGGTCACTAAAATCCAGTGAGAAAACCCCACTATCAACATATTTATCTGGAGTATTCGTCAAAATAAGATCAATCAGATTAGATTTCGATGGATGTTTAGGATTGGGCCGTGTAGGCTCAGTATCAGCTGAGACAGGTTTTAGGATTGGGCGTGTAGGCTCAGTTATCAGCTGAGACAGGTTTAGGATTGGGCCGTGTAGGTTCAGTTATCAGCTGAGACAGGTTTAGGATTGGGCCGGTGTAGGTTCAGTTATCAGTGAGACAGGTTTAGGATTGGCCGTGTAGGTTCAGTTATCAGCTGAGACAGGTTTAGGATTGGGCCGTGTAGGTTCAGTTATCAGCTGAGACAGGTTTAGGATTGGGCCGTGTAGGTCAGTTATCAGATGAGACAGGTTTAGGATTGGGCCGTGTAGGTCAGTATCAGATGAGACAGGTTTAGGATTGGGCCGTGTAGGCTCAGTTATCAGATGAGACAGGTTTAGGATTGGGCCGTGTAGGCTCAGTTATCAGCTGAGACAGGTTTAGGATTGGGCCGTGTAGGCTCAGTTATCAGCTGAGACAGGTTTAGGATTGGGCCGTGTAGGCTCAGTTATCAGCTGAGACAGGTTTAGGATTGGGCCGTGTAGGCTCAGTTATCAGCTGAGACAGGTTTTGGATTGGGCCGTGTAGGCTCAGTTATCAGCTGAGACAGGTTTAGGATTGGGCCGTGTAGGCTCAGTTATCAGCTGAGACAGGTTTAGGATTGGGCCGGTAGGCTCAGTTATCAGCTGAGACAGGTTTAGGATTGGCCGTGTAGGCTCAGTTATCAGCTGAGACAGGTTTAGGATTGGGCCGTGAAGGTTCAGTTATCAGCTGAGACAGGTTTAGCTCAGAGCAAATATCTTTTAGCGTATCTGACAATATTAGAATCTCCCAAAACGAATAGCTCCTATTTACCATACTTAGCAATTCAAATAAATTGTTAAGAGAACATGAAGAAGCCGAGAGGGGCGATACACTCCTACTGTGTCAGCTGGGATATTAGGACCAAGGGCCACATTAAGAACAAGACAACTAGTGTCAGCTGGATATTAGGAACAAGGCCCACATTAAGAACAAAACAACCAAAATGCTTAGGGACAGAGGTAGCAAGAGATACAAAAATATTTGAATGGTCAATATGGCAACCCCCCCCACCTCTTCCTATTCTGTCCCATCTGTAATCATTATAACCAGATAGAGACACATCAGAGTCCAGCACAGAATTATTTTAGAAATTACCAGAATGTCCACATTGGATTCAGAAGCCAGAATTTCAATMAAATCCATCTTTGAAATCAAAGTTCTGGAATTTACATGAACTAATCCTAGACCGCAGCTGCCGGATTTCAGGTCAGATGGAGTCTCTAATACAAGCATGCTATGATCAGTAGGTAACCCCTTATTTGAAAATACCATGGGATTGGTTTGAATTGGTATAGGTACAAGATTGTCTAGAACCATTGGGCCTATGCCTCGAGTGAGGACATGGGTTAAAAATAAGAGTCAATGAGGGTTACCTGTTGCGGGCCTGCAGTATGATGACAATGCTGATAATTTATGGTTGTCTCAGCGCAGCACATAAAGGATATGATATCCTTTTTTAATCTTGTGGATTTTTATATATCATGTAACTCTTTAAGAAACCAAACATGAATCTTTCTGGGTTCATACACAAACACAATAAAAAACAATACAATAAATAACAAGGTATTGTTATGGTATAAAAAATGATGCCRCCTAGAGGTATAACTAGGAACTGCCCTGTATTATGACGAGTTGAATGAAGCCACACTCAAGTTGCAGTTCTGTTTACAGATCATTCATGATTATTTTACCAAAAGGTTTTAACAAACAATTCAAGTTATCCAGTTATTCACTACAATTCAACAGGAGTAGCTGCCGAGTTCCAACAGAACCCTCAGAACATGCGCCCCTATTAAAACGTGCCTCGCCCTCCTGCCATAAAACGATGCCTCCCTGTAAAATCAATGCATAACAACCTGGAAGTCTGTGAAGGTGATGTGCCAGTTTGCAGAGTTGTCTGTGATGGAGCTGGGTACGAGCAGCGTGTCGTACTTCTGCAGACTGCTGACGTGCTGACAGTGGTAGGAGTGGGTACTAGGAGCGTAAACATCGGTGGCGTTGAACGTTGCCTCGTGGGTCCAGTTGTAGTGGATGTGTACGCTGTCCAGAGTRAACCAGTTCTGCCCTGCCGACTCATAGAATGTGTTGGACATTTGTAGTCTGTTGGAACAGTGCATACATTGATTACACAATTACATTTGAGTAATTTAGCAGATGCTCTTATCAAGAGAGACTTACAGTCAGTGTACAGTACAATAAATAAATATCAAGTATCACAACCAAAATGGACCCCGCACAATATACTTCAGACCAAGTGTTTTATTTACCTACATGTGACCTGACAAGGAAATCCATGGGCCAATCTATTATTTGCAAAATGGTCCTTAAAGCCTAGCACTGGCTATAAAAAATAATGAAGAGGCAAACCTAATTGCAAGTCCTCTCAAGTCCTCCACATCTCCGAAACGTAGTACAAGCCTGGTGGAAAAACAAGGTTCAATAGTACTATCGAATGAATTAATCAATTAATGACATTTTATTTTTGTGTCAAATTGCCAGTTGGCAACCCATTCCTCATTGCATTAATTGACACATAAACAAACATTACAATAATTCACTCTGATAATTCAGTGATAATTCTTCTTCCGGTGTTCTCTGTCATTACTTAATCCTTCRAAAATGGAGGATAGCGAGGAAGAGTAATGTATCGGGAAGGGCAGGAGGAATATCTACAGCCGCTAAGCAGACATACGTAGCTTTGTCTTTGCTGCACATAGAGCCTTTGGTGTCCACTGGTGCATCGGGGCCGAAGGCCTTCTCTGTGAGATCCACTAAGGTGCTGTTCCTGAACCTGATAGCAAGCTTCCTGGCCCGAAACAGGATACATGTTTTGCTGTTGTAAACCACGCTCAGAGGAGAGTAAGGAAGAATGCTGGATGTCTGCAGTAGGCTCCGTTTGGTTCTGTGTGGGGAGTCCAGCTGCCACTCATAGGGCTGACGGTGGTGAAGAGAGGATGAAACAGGAAGGGGTGAAAGAGGGAGAGAGATAGCAGAAGAGACAGAGGGGAAGACAAAAGAAAATAAGAAAGGGAGAAGGAGAGGTAGAAAGAGATAAGATGGTGGCTCACTGATTGACAAACAACAGTAATCTGAAAAACTATTACAGATTGCTTTTTCATCTCATTGTGGGGTCTACAGTTGGCGTTCATTGACCAATAAGACTTTGTGTAAAGGTGTTGTTGTTAGGAATAATCTAATCTATTTATAATTTTATGTTGAAATTAAATCTAATGGTTTATCTCACTGAGACTAAGCCTTCTGTCTGGGATTAGTTTCAGACGGCTGGGAATAAAAGCTTTTTTCATGAACAACGCCATATTGGATTCMTAGAAACGTCAGTCTCTAGTGTCTAATCACACACACAGTAGTCTATATCTCCCTTCTCTGAAGTGTGCACTCGTTCACTATTTTCTGCAAATCTGGTAGAGGCATTGGCTAGTGGGAGTTTCCACCATATTTGTTGTACCAGTCATCTCCTTTCAAGTCAGTGAAGTGAAGTGAACAAGTGCACACTTCGGGAGGAAGGAAAGATAATAATTGGGACCTGCAGGACTCTCCTGAGAGGGTCCTCCGCTATAAGCGAAGAACTCTCCCCATCGGAAGCAGCACTGTGGCTCTGGGCAGCCAACCCATCTGTATACAAGGAGAAAGAGAGACATTTTATTAAATAAAATATTTAGAACTCATAAAGCAATTATCAAATTAATATTAACAATGTGTCACTACTACTACACCAGTGTCACTATTACACAGATAAATTAACAACACAAGGTGAAGTGCTACCAGTGAATTTAGTGTCTTTTTTTATACACATACCATTAAAAAAAACAATTCAAAAAATTTACATAATCCATTGACAATAAGGGAAAATAACTCACTGTTTTGAACCCTGATATCTTGGGATGTGGGCCCCGCTAAACTGTAAACATACAAAAATAAATGATTATTTCAGATGATATAGAAGTAGCCTATAAGGTACTGGACAGTGAACATCAACGTAAATATCCCTTATAGTATTACTAGGACTGTAGATGTAGAGACAATGGTAGATTGAACATAACATCATTAAAATAAAAAGTATTTAATATTAATGTCACAAATGTATAATTTGTACAGTTCTTTATTTAAAATGTAGTTATTTGTTACATTTAAAACCTATCAGTACTACTTATTTCTCTGTGAGTGAGGCGGATATATAACATTTAGCAAATAAAACATGATTTTTTGTCTCTCTGAAATTAAACCATCAAGTGATAGATTTTAAACAAATACATGTCTGTCTTTGAACAACCCCATGCCATGATCAGATAGTGAAACAAACACACCAATCTCTTTCAGAATTTCTTAAAAAGATAAAAGGTAATTTACCAACAAATCTTCCCAGACCGTGGTGTCCTGACTGGGAATCAGGGGAGCTAGCAGCCAGACCATGGTATCCTTACTGTGAACCAGGGGAGCTAGCAGCCAGACCATGGTGTCCTGACTGTGAACCAGGGGAGCTCGCAGCCAGACCATGGTGTCCTGACTGTGAACCAGGGGAGCTAGCAGCCAGACCATGGTATCCTTACTGTGAACCAGGGGAGCTAGCAGCCAGACCATGGTATCCTTACTGTGAACCAGGGGAGCTAGCAGCCAGACCATGGTGTCCTGACTGAACCAGGGAGCTAGCAGCCAAACCATGGTATCCTTACTGTGAACCAGGGGAGCTAGCAGCCAGACCATGGTATCCTTACTGTGAACCAGGGGAGCTAGCAGCCAGACCATGGTATCCTTACTGTGAACCAGGGGAGCTAGCAGCCAGACCATGGTATTCTTACTGTGAACCAGGGGACTAGCAGCCAGACCATGGTATCCTTACCTGGGAATCAGGGGAGCTAGCAGCCAGACCATGGTATCCTTACTGTGAACCAGGGGAACTAGCAGCCAGACCATGGTGTCCTGACTGTGAACAGGGGAGCTAGCAGCCAGACCATGGTATCCTTACTGTGAACCAGGGGAGCTAGCAGCCAGACCATGGTGTCCTGACTGTGACCCAGGAGCTAGCAGCCAGACCATGGTGTCCTGACTGTGAACCAGGGAAGCTAGCAGCCAGACCATGGTGTCCTGACTGTGAACCAGGGAGCTAGCAGCCAGACCATGGTGTCCTGACTGTGAACCAGGGGAGCTAGCAGCCAGACCATGGTGTCCTGACTGTGAACCAGGGGAGCTAGCAGCCAACCATGTTGTCCTGACTGTGAACCAGGGGAGCTAGCAGCCAGACCTGGTGTCCTGACTGTGAACCAGGGGAGCTAGCAGCCAGACCATGGTATCCTTACTGTGAACCAGGGGAGCTAGCAGCCAGACCATGGTATCCTTACCTGGGAATCAGGGGAGCTAGCAGCCAGACCATGGTATACTCATTAGGGCTAAGGGGGGTTAGCGTAGACTGTCTGCCCACCAGATCTGAGGAAGCTACCTGGACTGGCAGGCAGCAGTGTTGGAGTCCTCAGGAAGTAAACAGAAATTCCAATGTTCTTCATTTGAATTTGAATTTCAGTTAACTTCCTGAATTGAAATGGAATTGACTCCAACCCTGACTGACAAACATTAGCAGTGTAATTTTAGCACTAGCCTGTAGTCTGTAAAAAAGCGTCTCGGTACTTTTATATCAATGCAAATTTCAGCAATGTAATGTACAAAGCACATTTTCTATAGCTTTCGTCTTCTCTTCGGGTGTCGAGTAGAATTCTCCATTGGACCATTACTAGTCTATTAGAGCAGTGGGTAGTTCGCATCTATAGTTTACCCAGTCATAATCCAATGCAGAGTCTGGTGCTTGCAACCGCAGGATAGTGTGTTTGATTCCCAGGACCACCCGTAAGTAAAATGTATGCAAGCGTGACTGTAAGTCACTTTGGATAAAAGCRCTGCTWAATAGTATTTATWTTACATTGWGCTTATATTCTGCATGAATCAGAATTCCTTATCTGATTCGTTCATCACTTCATAAAGCATGACCCTGCAGTAAGGCACTGCATTGTGTGTGGCGATTTGTTTAATACTATTGCAGAGAGGCATATACTACTGTAATACTATGTTGTCTATGACATGACTAGAACATATTCAGTGTACCTCAGTGTAAAAGTGTAATTATCTGACATTTGTTATTGAAAGCCCATCTGTGGCTGTATCTCTGTTGGCCTGGTTCAGTGATGTAACAATACATTTGGGAGTTGATAAGGAGTGAGTGCTCTGTCTTCTTTTCACCAGCAGATGCCATTGTTACGTAATAAAAAGTGACAGAACACTGAGTAGTCATTTATCTGAACACAAATGTCAACCTGAATTTGCTACACAGACCTACACGGCCTCATCAAAACCACTAACCCAAGCAAAAATGTAGCTTTCATTCAAACGACTGAACCGATTGTGATGATCTACAGGGGATAAAGAAATCCTCTCCTACCTCTGTCCCCACCCCACCCTACACATCAGCTTACAAATCCACTCTGTACTCTACCCTGCTGCTGTCATTGACTGGCTGCAACATAGCATGTCGTGGACCAGCCATTACATAATAAATATGATCCACTGATCATCTCTCTCACTCACCTCACAATGCCAGACATGTCATGTATTCTGTGAGGGTAAGTTTGAAGATAAGAGGGGCTGCTTTTAGACTTCCTCCTGTGCTCAGACTAACGCCTGCACTGCCTTACATGTTGCCACCAATGYCCTTGAGGCAATATGTTGCCAATTACATTCTGTTTTTTWATGAAGTTAAATGTTCCCTAATAGATGAGCCCAAGGTGTTAGGAGAAAGTGCGGAGAATAATTACTTTGGTAAACAGGTCGGGGGTTGGTGGGTTGTGGGGGGGGGTTGATCTTTTCAGTTAAAGATCGAACATGTTAAGCAGTATTGTCCATGTATAGTTTGTTCCTAAATGCACAAAAGACACATTGACAAGTGAAATGAGCCTGAAAATGTGTTTTATTGATTATGTTTCAGGATTATTGCATTTGGAATGATCCTGACCTCTCGGATCATCAGGTGACTTTGTTTACTGTATTCTATGTTTTCATCACCTGATTAAATCACATTATAAATTGGGTGGTTGTGCTACCAGTAGGGTAGCTATGTGATATTGGGGTAGCTATGTGATATTGTGATATTTAAGCAATAAACGTGAAGGGGTGTGGTATGTGGCCAATATACCACAGCTAAGGGCTGTATCCAGGCACTCCGCGTTTCGGCGTGCACAAGAACACCCCTTAGCCGTGGTATATTGTCCATATACCACACCCCTTCACGTTTATTGCTTAAATATCACAATATCACATAGCTACCCTACTGGGAGCATTATAAGCCCATTCTTTGTATTCAGGGCATGTTTACAGGCATCTGAATTGAAATATCAATAAAATATGATATGAAGAAATGTATAAACAGTACATGCACAATACTGCCTAACATTTTAGCTTAACATCTGATCTTATATTTAGATATAAAGCCCCTGTGCTGTCTATTCAAGAAAGGTTGACTGGAGGCTGCTGGAGCCTAGGCAGCAGCAGCTGGGGCAAATGTCAGGGTTATGACAAAATGCCACATGCCAAAACAGGATGATTAAGAAGTCAGCAGGGTTCAGAAGGTGGGGGTATTCAAGGCACCAGGATCTACCGGGCAATCTGCTATGTCATATTTCAGTCAAAATATGGTGGATCCGGCTCCCCCAGACTACTGCATTCATTAAAGTTATACAAAATACAATTCATGGGATATTATATCCATGTTCTTAAAATGAACTGCAATAATCCCATTGTCATTCACTAGAACCAAAATCAATGAATTGCTGTCCAATGGAATACTACAAACAAATACATTAATTTACTATAACAATCTGTATCCTTTTTGTCATAGTTAACATATTCTATTCAATATATTCAACTGTAAAACTAAKGAAAATAACGTTTCTGTGTTACAGAAATAACAAAAGGTTTTTATGTGATTACTGTTTTTACATTTTGATTATTTGAGTGGCAGCCGTGCCAGACATATTGAGGTGARTAGCATAGAATAAAATAGAAGAGAATTCCTCCATCTAGCATCTTACGGAGCTGTACTCAAATAGTGGAATTCTTAGAGGAAGGCTGTCTGCAGTATACAGCACACATAATTTGACTCCATCTCATCTCTGATGTAGCAGCATTCATCCCTGTCTATTTTTTGTAGTGCATATATGGATTTGCCCTGTAAACTGATGCCTTCAGAGCAACACCTATGCATTGTCTCTTGTATTTCACTGACAGAGCCCTAGTAGCTACATTTGCATTGCAGATGTGCACACTACAGTATCGTACCCTACAGTAACAGTGCAGCACATCTTAAATGTACAAGAGGGGAATCACTATCACAATGGTTACAGATGATACGAGATCATGCTTTTTACAGATTCACAAACGCATTCTAAAACGGTATCTTTCTCCTCATTCCCACGGTCTCATCACACTATAAAAGACCCTCGTTCTCCCCCTCCGTCTGCACAGCATCCATCCATCGCCCTGCCTGACTCCAGCCTAGAGTTGAAATAGCTCCTTTCACACCTACCTTTTTTCCACAACCGCAGACACTTGATCAAAGGACAAAGAGAGCTGCAGAAAATAAACGACAGAAAATAAATAAAAATACATAAAGAAGTCTTGTTTTGCCATGGAGCCGGCCAGGTGAGACTGCCACAGATGATGACTGCTTCATAACGTTCTTCGATAAGAGCCGAAGCCTGAACCTAATGACGGACACGGGCAGCAGCCAATAGGCATCTAGAGGGAGGGGTAATCATGTGTCACGGTCACACCCACTCAGAACACACGCACACAAAGCCCATGAGCTGCTCTCAACAAAACTGATTCATAAATACACAGATACTTATTTGTTCAAGGTCAGTATGCTTGCCGGGATTTTTTTTCGATAGGGAAGGCACCCCCATGATTAAATGACCTAGATGCGATGCTATCTCTATTGGAATTAATTTGAAGGATAAACCAGTTATCTGGCCCTCATATCATCATGGCAACCTAATCATCCCCAGCTTCCAATTGGCTCATTCATCCCCCCCTCCTCTCTCTGTAACTCCCCAGGTCGTTGCTGTAAATGAGAACGTGTTCTCAGTCAATTTACCTGGTAAAATAAGGGTAAAATAAATAAAAAATTATTCAGAAGAAAAAAAGCTCTGCATCCGATTCGATCATGGGTTAATGAAGCAGTATGAAATATGACAAAAGACATGTTAAACCACTGGAATTACATCCTCATTCTCATCAATGGAATWTAGCTGTCTGACAATAGAGGAATCCGTTCTGTCTCCTAGACTAGTCTACCCTTCTGTTTGTACATCAGTAATCCATGAATGATGAGATTGTACAATATGCTTGTAAAGAWCAGGCAGGCCCGCACACTGTTGATSCTCCTCAGCAACCTGAGCAAATTAAACAGTTTTTTCGAGGTTTCAGAGAGTGACGTCACCGATTGACACGCCACTGGCGCGCACCGCTAACTAGCCAACCATTTCACACCAGTTGCAGCAGCAGGCACTGTATTTCAACCCCTATAACTAATTTTATTATGACAACTGACTGGTGTCACCACCCCTTAATTTAAAATAAAAACTATTATCATATCATGAGCATTTGCTATTATATTATGATGTTTTGGCTCTATTTTATTATTKTATTACTATTTAGATGATTACAATATGAATCAGTCCATTGATAGCCTATGTTCTTTTTACCCTACTTTTTTATTGTAGCGTATTGTACCTAGATTTTCCTCGGTTTGAACTTGGACGCATTTGTATGTATGTAATCCTTTATGACCATATGTACCTCTGTGATTAATTATGATTGACTATGCGCAAAAGTGAGTTGAATTGTTTCCACACACACATGCATCATGTGCTTAACGGTCATGTAAGGTGAAATGTGTATATTTTGGGATGTGAGCACAGTCTGTTTGACCTGACGAAGAAGAGCCATTTCGATCGAAACGTAGTCAATAAAGCGGGGGATTAGGCTGCTCTGCAAGGGCCGCGGTTTTYGTGGGGCCATGGGTAACGACGTTTCGAGGGCGACTGTTGTCGTTGTGTGTAGAGAGTCTCTGATTCACGCCCAGGTTGGGGCGAGGAAAGGGACGAAAACGCAATACTGTTAGACAGCTGACCGCTGCCTACCTCAAATCATCCCATTGGATTCCTGACATACAGTGCAGTCCAAAATTATTTGAGCAGTGACACATTTTGTTGTTGTTTTAGCTGTGTACTCCAGCACTTTCAAATTATACAATGGCTATAAGGTTAAAGTGCAGACTGTCACCTTACATTTGGGGGTATTTTCATCCATATTGGGTACCGTTTAGAAATTACAGCACTTTTTGTACATAGTCTCCCCATTTTAGGGAACCAAACGTATTTGGATAAATGATTTGTGCCTCTGTAACTTTCTCACTTATCATTTGTCAAGATTCATTAATGATGATCCATAMTCATGGTACCATCCAAATGAATGTATAATTGTTTAGAGACATATTATATTTTTATTTACAATAAAAGTGACTCCAGAATGACACAATACATTATTTACCATTAATTTCCATTGGGCACAAAATAATCTGAAACACAACCTAAACAAACTGCAAATGCATCCAACAAGTTTGTAGAGTCACAAATTTGATGTAGTCGTTGCATGCTAGAAATATGGTACCAAATAGGCTACCGGTACTACTTTTGATTACTTTAATACAAATGTACAGTACCAGTCAAAAGTTTGGACACAYCTACTCATTCAAGGGTTTATCTTCATCTTTACTTTTTTTCTACAATGTAGAATAATAGTGAAGACATCAAAACTGTGAAATGACACATATGGAATCATGTAGTAACCAAAAAAAGTGTTAAACAAATCAAAATATATTTTAGATTTGAGATTATTCAAAGTATTCATCCCTTTGCCTTGATGACAACTTTGCACACTCTTGACATTCCCTCAGCCAACCAATTAACAGGTGTGCCTTGTTAAAAGTTAATTTGTGGAATTTATTTATTTATTAATGCATTTGAGCCAATCAGTTGTGTTGTGACAAGGTAGGGGTGGTATACAGAAGATAGCCCTATTTGGTAAAAGACCAAGGCCATATAATGGCAAAACAGCTCAAATAAGCAAAGAGAAATGACAGTCCATCATTACTTTAAGACATGAAGGTCGATCAATCCGGAAAATTTAAAGAACTTTGAAAGTTTCTTCAAGTGCAGTCGCAAAAACCATCAAGCTCTATGATGAAACTGGCCCTCATGAGGACCGCCACAGGAAAGGAAGACACAGAGTTACATCTGCTGCAGAGGATAAGTTCATTAGAGTTACCAGCCTCAGAAATTGCAGCCTAAATAAATGCTTCAGAGTTCAAGTAACAGACACATCTCAATATCAACTGTTCAGAGGAGACTGCGTGAATCAGGCCTTCATAGTCAAATTTCTGCAAAGAAACCACTACTAAAGGACACCGATAAGAAGAAGAGACTTGCTTGGGCTAAGAAACACAAGCAATGGACATTAGATCGGTGTAAATCTGTCCTTTGGTCKGATGAGTCCAAATTTTAGATTTTTGTTTCCAACCGCYGTGTCTTTGTGAGACACAGAGTAGGTGAACGGATGACCTCTGCATATGTGGTTCCCACCGKGAAGCATGAAGGAAGAGGTGTGATGGTGTGGGGGTGCTTTGCTGGTGACACCATCTATGGTTTATTTAGAATTCAAGGCACACTTAACCAGCATGGCTACCAAAGCATTCTGCAGCGATACRCCATCCCACCAGGTTTGCGCTTAGTGGGACTATCATTTGTTTTTCAACAGGACAATGACCCAACACACCTCCAGGCTGTGTAAGAGCGATTTTACCAAGAAGGAAAGTGATGGAGTGCTGCATCAGATGACCTGGCCKCCACAATCACCCAACCTCAACACAATTGAGAGGGTTTGTAATGAGTTGGACCGCAGAGTGAAGGAAAAGCAGCCAACAGGTGCTCAGCATATGTGGGAACTCCTTCAAGACTGTTGGAAAAGCATTCCAGGTGAAGCTGGTTGAGAGAATGCCAAGAGTGTGCAACGCTGTCATCAAGGCAAAGGGTGGCTACTTTGAAGAATCTCAAATCTMAAATATATTTTGATTTGTTTAACACTTTTTTGGTTACTACATRATTCAATATGTGTTGTTTCATAGTTTTGATGTCTTCACTATTATTCTACAATGTAGAAAAAAGTAAAAAATAAAGAAAAACCTTGAATGAGTAGGTGTGTCCAAACTATTGTCTGGTACTGTAATAAGTGAATTTGTCCAAATGCTTTTGGTTTCCTAAAYTGAAGGGACWATGTACAAAAAGTGCTTTMATTTCTAAATAGTTTACTGACCTGATATGGATGAAGATGCCCTCAAATTAAAGCTGACAGTCTGCACTTTAACCTCATAGTCTTTGTATCAAATCCAGTGCTGGGTCACAGAGCCAAAACAACAAAAWATRTGTCACTGTCAAAATACATTTGGACCTCACTGTATATTATTAGAGGAGCTCTTSAATTATGTCTCTGTAGTTGCTTTGTCACATGAAATTAGACGTGATAAAGCAAGACTAGTCAAATGAGTCTACTAGTGATGGGCAGCCTAGTAGACTGAGACCGTTTTCAGTTGCATGCCACTGCCCTGCYAACTACTCCTAAAAACCCTCTCCTTTATAAAACAATCTCAAATTCTTCACCAATTGTGGAGGTTGTAGTTGTAGTACCTAGCTAGGCAAGTAAAGGCAGGGATTTCACCTCACTCSTCTTTTGCATAATTTACTGGCTACTATATCATCTTGAAGCAGATAAAATGTCTCTTCAGGGCTGAGTTGTCAGGCAGGAAGAGAGACGCTCATGAGTTTGATGGAAGGCCGGTTAGAGGAATGAGTGGGTCAGAAGATGGCGGAAACTAATATTTGTTTGAAACTGCTAGTGAGTCGAGTGAAGCTAATAGTACAGAAAGTGAGAATGAGTGGGTTACAGTGGCAAAGAAGAAGGGAAACAAGAGAAGTAAAGCTGTGTTGGAAAATAGGAAACCACTAGACTCGTTTTGGGTCGGAGTCARCGTTTTGGATCAATGCTACTTGGGAAATCCATTTAACGTCTCCAGGAAAATGTGGAAYGTGTTGGAAGAAAGTGTGGAGTCGGTGAGAGTCATAAGAAGTGGTCTTATTTAGATTTTTTGTGTGTCTGCGGAACAGAAGAAGGGTGTTTTAAGACTGAAAAGGATATCGGAGTGGAWTGTTTCCTGCRTGGATTTTCGTAGCAGGGTAACTATCAAGGGGGTTATTTCTGGGGTGGCGCAAGAAATAAAGGCAGAGGATATAACTGAAGACATCGATGGAGTGGTTGGTGCACGCCGACTGACCTGTATGGTGGAGGGAGAAAAGAAGTCATCCATGCTACTGTTCTTTGATGAAGAGTCTCTCCCTTCTCGTATAAAGTTAGGATTCATGAGATACCCTGTAAGAGCTTTTGTGCATAAGCCCCTTCAGTGTCATACATGTAAAATATTTGGTAATGTGTCAATTGTGTGCAGAAAGGAAGAATATTGAATGCCAGAAGAAGGGAAATATTGCAACTGTGAAGGTGAACATGCGCCTGAATTCTTGAAGTGCCCTGGTGAAGGAGAATGAGGTGGTAAGGGTAAGGAGTGTCCAGCGTGTCTCCTATCTGGAGGCAGTGAGAAAATTAGAAGGAACGAGTGGCAGGGAAGAAGCAATGGTAGTAGAGCCACAACCAGGGAAGGTTTCTCATCAACCAAGGGATAGTGAAATTCTACATGCTAAAAAGGTGGATGTTGTATTATTTATTGCAATGGTCATAAACTGTACAGCACAAGCAGAAAAGTCTACAAAAATTGGAATCATTGTGAATGCCGCTGAAAGTTTATTTGGTTTTCTGATTTCACAGCCRAGGCTGCGCAATAAATCCTGTCGGTGAATGTAGCCCCATCACAGGCCCCTGAGCCTGTGTAGGKATGTATTTTGGAGTGGACTGTGATTGAARAAGTGTGATGTTTATTTATTTTTTTGTTTACATGTTTTATTTTGTATGGTGTTGTTTTCCCCCTTTCCCGAAATGTGTTTATGTTTGTTTCTTATTCAATACCCGGTCCAGCTGATGGCTGTAATGCACAATTAACATGTGATGCCAACCGCCGTTAAATTCCATCGAAGAAGAAGAATGTCTCTTCAGACTCGTTTTGACTGATGATTTGTCGCATTTTGAATCAGGCACGTAAACATCTCAATATTATATAGACTTGATATAACAAAGCTATCCAAATAATGCACATGTGCTATTTCCCTAAATCGTGTATTTTTAATCATGTTTATTTAAATGTAGCTACATTTAAAATACGCTACATTTACCGAGAGAAAACAACGCCAAACAGGCATGTTAGTATCCMCCTCTGAGGTCCTGCGAGGAGACATTGCCGCGGAGGATTCTGGTCTTCTTTCTTTCTAGCCTGGGTTCGTAATCTGCAAACATGGGTACGATAATGTCCTATTTTTAACGGAACGGTTACAAAATCTATCAGTGTCTTTTCTATATTGACATGGACTTTGAATRTATTCTTACCCATTTCGTTATTATCGTGGCAGAACAGGATGTATTGCTAGACATATTCTGAAACTTACCACCAGCCAACTAGCGCGAGCTCCGCAACGTGGAGACGGCCATAACATGCCGTCAGTGCTGGCCAGCGTTTCCTATTCAGTCACCAAACATTTATGTAGCCAGTTACCAGAGTTTTTGTTACAAAGTTATTGAAATGGATGTGCACTCTGCATAAGCAATTTGGTTAAATGTAACAAAATTATTTCCCAGTTAACTTAATTGTTTGCTAACCGCATTTGATGCGGTGTTCATGTCCGGATATCTTCTGTAGCTACCGGTAGTTRGCTGACTGGTCAAACAATGTTTTGTTGGACAATATTATTAAGTCAAAAGCTAGCTATCTACCATTAACTATTTCCTTGGTATCCCTTCAGGAAAGTGTCGTGGTCTGCGTACAGCCAGGAAGCTGCGTAACCACCGTCGTGAACAGAGATGGCACGATAAACAGTACAAAAAGGCCCATCTCGGCACTGCTCTGAAGGCTAACCCCTTCGGAGGCGCTTCCCACGCCAAGGGAATTGTACTTGAGAAAGTGTAAGTACATCACAACACCCCTAATATCCTCACTAATGATCAGGGACCGTACTGAGAAAGTGTCTTGGTTGGAGTGCAG
Organism: Salvelinus sp. IW2-2015; assembly: GCF_002910315.2. Taxonomy (NCBI): domain Eukaryota; kingdom Metazoa; phylum Chordata; class Actinopteri; order Salmoniformes; family Salmonidae; genus Salvelinus; species Salvelinus sp. IW2-2015. The sequence continues at coordinate 57,219,853 of NC_036838.1, forward strand.
ATCTGGTTTCAGCCCCCCCCCGTCCATTTAGTCTTACTTTCAGCATAATCTGAAAGCCAAAACAGATTCTAGTTCAGCAGCACTGCTACTCTGGGACACGTTAATACAGGCCCTAATGTCTTCTGAGTATCAATGTGTAATGACATGTCATCCTGTATTCCAGTTCCAAATGTTTCTATCCCTGTCTTACAGTGGTGTTGAAGCTAAGCAACCCAACTCCGCCATTAGGAAGTGTGTCAGGGTCCAGCTCATCAAGAACGGCAAGAAGATCACCGCCTTTGTCCCCAATGATGGTTGCTTGAACTTCATCGAGGTAAGAGTTAACTAGTCAGCCTGGCACCCAAACATTTTTCCAGAGTAGTGTTTTATTTTATTTKAACTACTTTAAATTTTTTACTTACATCCATTGTGTAAAGGAACTGGTGGATGCAGTTTAGTGTCTATAAACTGTGCCTGATATCCACTAACAAATGCGAGACTCCCCATAAATAACAGGGCTGTCTACAGTGAGATCAATTGAGCCTAAATATTTGATGTGCAGCCTGTATATTTTGATTTTAGGAGCACCAGTACGCCTAGAAAAATCTTAATGTTCTTAATTCCATTCTACTATTTAGATTTGTGTGTATTGTCTATTGTTAGATATTTCTGCACTGCTTGAGCAAGGAACACAAGCATGTGTATGCAGCAATAAAATGTGATTTGATACCTTAACTATTTTCCATTGTAGCCGTTATTTTACCAGGTAAGTTGACTGAACACGTTCTCATTTACAGTAACGACCTGGGGAATAGTTMAAGGGGAGAGGAGGGGGGTGAATGAGCCAATTGTAAATTACGTTGTACATGCATTTTTTCCCTTCAATTTAAGCGCGCGTGCTCCTTGTAAAAAATAACGTCAGCATAGAGCCCTGAATAATCTAAGAAAGATATATGTGTGTGTGTGTATATATGTGTATGGTGTGATGTAGTCTGGGACGATATTTATGGTGTTCAATGATGCATTTTGTCGTGTGTATTCAGCGTGTTTCCCTTGGTCTTTCAGGAAAATGACGAGGTTCTGGTGGCAGGATTCGGTCGTAAGGGACACGCCGTCGGTGATATCCCTGGTGTCCGTTTCAAGGTGGTCAAAGTGGCTAACGTCTCCCTGCTGGCCCTCTACAAAGGCAAGAAGGAGAGACCCAGATCTTAGACAGTTCTGATGGGGAAATCAATAAAATGTTTTCACAATTCCAGTCGGTTTGTTGTGCATTTTGTTATGATTTTGATATTATGTTGCAGAGATGGGCAACTATGGTGGTCCTCGGAAGTGTATGTTGTTTTTAGTTCCTTTTCCAARTCACCATGTAATTTAGATCTGGGATACCAGGTGTTGTGTGTGTGCCATTGAAAGAATCAGCTGACATTCTGGTCCCAGAGGACTGAAGTTGCCCATCTTGGTTCCTGATCTGAGGGTCTTCTCTGATTCACTTCTACATGTCCAGGTTGATTATTAGAATGACAACTCAAGTGATTTCTTTTTTTATAAAGTTAATGTCCTCAAGATGTGAGTATGTGTTAGCGCGTGATCGTGCCAGCAGAGCATCAGTGGGGCCGATGTGTTCAGCTCTACCCAAGCTGTCTGTTCTGGCAATTACATCTCCACCTGTTCCATTTGCTGTTTTATTTATAGCTTGTTAGAGGGATTGTAATGGTTTGACATTGGGTGTCTTGATTGGTCTTAGAGTAGATGCATTTCATCTTGAGTCAAGTTTTGCCTCTTTGACATGTCACATGTACCCCTCCGGTAATGAAGAGGACTTATTTCTTGCTGTGGCATCGTCTGGAACTAACAGGCATGGATTTCAGCTGCCAATAAGTGGCAATGTCTTTATTTTTCTCAACCATGATTGGTGTATCTCATTTCCTCATACACTTGCCCAAATTTAGCCACACCTGTTGACATATAATTTACGGTCCTTTTTAACCGATATAAAAGCTGTCCAACAGATTGTGTGATCCTTGTTTTGGTGTGGCGTAGTGCTGTAGCGAATGATTTCGAAGGTGGGAGCATAGATAGCATTGGCCGGAACATTTGTTTTAATGACTTTTAGTCTTGAGCTTGAAGGACCAGACCGTTGAATATGGTAAGAAGGATCTTAAGACATTTTACACAATGATACTAATCCCATCTTCCAGAATGTAATATCCTTTCATCCCCATTATTAATAGGATTACATTTTGATGATTTGATGTGTGTGATGCAATGTCCAATAGTCTAGACATATATTGAGACATGCAGTGTTAACCTGAATGACAAATTAATTGGTGTTGGGGTGGAAGAGGATTTTCTGCAGATTATGAAAGTGACATGTTTGGGGATAATAGAAAGGATATGAAGTGGACAGTTTGAATAGAAAAGATCCCGTGACTCGTCGCCAGCTGCTGCTGAAATTATAATGCAGTGGGAAAATTCTTTCAGTTCGTTTAGTACTTTGTCACAGACAGAAGACATGCTGTCAGATCATTTTTCTGTTGTGAGAATAATCTGTACTTTCCCTAATCCTTTTTATACTGAACAAAAATATAAATGCAACGTGACAATTGCAATGATTTTACAGAGTTACAGTTCATATAAGGAAATCAGTCCATTGAAATGAATGAATTAGGCCCTAGTCAATTGATTTCGCAGGGGTGCAGACATGGATGGGCCTTGGAGGGCATAGGCCCACCCACTGGGGAGGCCCAGCCACAAAAGTCCTTTATTACAGACAGAAGTACTCCTGTTTCATCAGCTGTCGGGGTGGCTGGTCTCAGACGATCCCGCAGGTGAAGAAGCCGGATGTAGAGATCCTGGGCTGGCGTGGTTACACGTGGTCTGCGGTTGTGAGGCCAGTTGGACCTACTGCCAAATCCTCTAAAATGACGTTGGAGGCGGCTTATGGTAGAGAAATTAACATTCAATCCTCTGGCAACAGCTCTGGTGGACATTCCTGCAGTCAGCATGCCAATTGCACGCTCCCTCAAAACTTGAGACATCTGTGGCATTGTGTTGTGTGACAAAACTGCACAAGAGTGGCCTTTTATTGTCCCCAGCACAAGATCCACCTGTGTAATGATAATGCTCTTTAATCAGCGTCTTCATATTTTGAGAAAATAAAGTTTTTTTCTGCATATGGAACATTTCTGGGATTTTTTATTTCAGCTCATGAAACATGGGACCAACAATTTACATGTTGCGTTTACATTTTTGTTCAGTGTACATGGACACATGCAGAAGAATGGCAATCAAAATAAATGTTCTACCAAAGCGCACATGTTATGTTTGCGACATAAAGTTTGTATGTTAAGTTTGTATGCATATTTTCAGTTTTTTGTTTTTTTATGTCACTCGTGCCCATGCGCAGATCAAATACACAGCTGGAACGCAGATTAAGCTATCTACATGTCCTAATAACAAAAAGATTGCTCAGAAAACCAGGTGATCTAATATGCGTATGCTTACTTCGATTTTTGACCTTACGCAGATTAAGATAAGCAGAGTAAAGTGTTTACATGACTATTGCCGTACTCTGCCTACTGACATAATCAGTTTAATATTGAATTATTAATGTGCATGTAAACGTTATTTCCACCTAGTGGAGGTGGGGGTCAGATACATGGAAACCCTCAACTAAAGTAACATTGAATTACGGAAAAGTACTAAAACTGAATACACTAACTAATTTCAATACTCCGAAGTCTCTATTTTAAATACTAAATTGTCATGTTTTGTGTAAATCATTCGAGAGCTTTAAATCAAATCAATGTTATTTGTCGCATATACAACTGGTGTAGACTTTATTGTGAAATGCTTGGTTACGAGCCCTTCCCAAMAATACAGAGTTTTGTAGTAGTAACACACAAGGAATAAAATAAAAGACACAAGAATGGAGCTATATACAGGAAGTACCAGTACCAGTACATCCACTTAGCCTAACTTCCTGTAAGGTTATCAGGTTCAATAAGAGAGATTGTGGTTGTTGCCAAGAGTGATCTCACGGTTCTCTTTTCTSACAGCATTCCTTCAGAGGAGGCAGAGAGGATTACATTGAATCACTTCAGTGGAGGTGTCTGGCGAGTGATGAGAGATGGGTGATAGTGAGTGACAGGAATCCAACAGCCAGAGCCTGTGCAGGGCAGCAATCCATCCTCTCCACAGGCAGAAGTCTGGTGACCTTCAAACAACTGGAGTAGCACAGAGAAACAGTTCATGATAACACTCTTCCTGGATGATGCTGTCGGTGCGTAATGATGGACAGACACTTCATTACACTGGACATTTTCACTTAAGTATGGGTGGTGATCCAATTGTCTTTAAAAAAATAATGCACTGAGAATTCACTTAGAAGGTATTGCATGCATTCTTTCCGCTTTCAAAACTGTAAACTGTTCAATTGTGAATCTTAAAGGAAGAATGTTCATGCAAATAGTCTTTCATGCGTCTCTTTCTTATTTACTTGCTCTAGTCTATGATCTTTATAAAAGCATGAATTCCGTCATAAATGTGAATCTGTTTGTGTCTATCAGGAGCAACATGCAGGAGCAGAAAAAGTGTGTCAGTGAGTGTTGTTCAGTGTGCCAGAGGTACAGAGAAACCCTGGTCGCTGGTCTGTCTCATGATCAGGTATTTATAGCAGGGGAGGTATAAATAGCCCCAGAATGGAGAAAAACGGATCCCCTTTAAACCACGAAGGACRCCATAGCCACATTACAGCCTGATTACAAAAGGTAAAAGAAAACAAACTGCGTCATAGTATAAACCTAGTCTTGGTGTGTTAGATCATATGAAAAGTTAATATAAATGAGTCATGTGGGCCTATACTAAATGTCTACTGTAAGGGGTTTTTCTCTTCAATATGTAAAGAAAAAGTGAAGAATTCTAAAATCCATGAGATTGTTAGCTATAGACCTACAGCCCTTAGTTAGATTAAGATTGAAACACTGTATTACATTTCATTACAAATGCATCCTTAAAATGGAAAATTTGAAACCTGCCATTTACTGCGCCATGGTCCGTTGAACACAAGCATGCTTGACATTTCACAACAAGGGGTTATGACTCACGACCTTCTATGTGTTTGCATGGATGTGTTTATGAATATTTTGACCTGGATACCTGTTATTTTGTTACACATGATGCAACATGCCAAATTAAATGAGCATGTGTAAATTATTGGGCATATCCACCAAACCAACTAACAAAAATATTGTTAGGCATAGTAAACCTGGTTGATTGATTGTGAAGGGATGGGCCTGTCACATGCATGCCATGCTATAGGCCATAGGTCATGCCAGGTGATAGTTTGTCTTGTTGAGTTTAGCTGGAGAGATCCCCGCTAGAGAGACTGCAAGAGGCCTGGACATGCACTTTGACGAACTAGGATATGAAGGGGACGACTATGAGGATGTGGACACTCAATACATGATTGAACAGAGTCTTCTGGAATGTAACAAGCAGATTGAATCGCGGGATTCCAGCCTAGGGGATGAGTGCAGGTACACAGCTTCTTGCTTCACCCTTGTGAACCTTTAGAAGCACACCAGACACAGATACACAGGTCTGCCCAGATAGTAGGATAGTTATACATTTTATGTTGGTCCTGAGATTGTAAACACTTCTCCAGACATTATAAAGATGTTATAAATTATAAAGTCTGTATCTGGAACTCACACCTTCATCATGAGGATGGTGGCACAGCTTTTATGGTGTGACTTTTTTCTTTCCACAGTCAAGATATAACAGATCATGTAAAAATCTTCTCCGCCATCAGAAACGGTGAGTAGTGAGGGCCGGTTCTGCACTATTGGTTATTTACTGTGTCTCCATAACAGTGTCTCCTTGATAATCCTCTCTGCTTCCTGGTTTGTTGCCAGGTGACGAAGCAGCTCTCCGCCAGCTGTCTGTCAGCCAGAGTGCTTTCTCTGAAGTGGACAACAGAGGCTGGATCCCCCTACATGAGGCCGTTAGTCAGAAGAACCAAAATATTCTAGAGGTCACCTTTGCAGGTTTGTATATCTTTGTCTTGTCTAGTACATCCCTACACACAAGGGTCAATTAAATCATGCATTGTTTTGAGAAGATACAAACAATCAAAGGGACATTAAACATCAAAATAAAAGTTTTGTCCGATGTTTTCAAAGCTCGAAAGTACACTGAACSAAAATATAAATGCAATATGCAACAATTTCTAARCTGTTACTGAGTTACAGTTAATATAAAGAAATCAGTCAATTGAAATAAATTCATAAGGCCTAATCTATGGATTTCATATGACTGGGCAAGGGTGCAGCCATGGGCGGGCCTGGGAGCGAATAAGCCCACCCACTTGTGAGCCACTGGGGCTTTATTGAGACAGAAATACTCCTCACCACCCCCTCATACGATCCCGCAGGTGAAGAAGCCGGATGTAGAGGTCCTGGGCTGACGTGGTTACACGTGGTCAGCAGTTCTGAGGCTGGTTGGACGTACTGCCAAATTCTCTAAAACATTGTTGGAGGCGGATTATGGTAGAGAAATTAACATTCAATTCTCTGGCAACAGCTCTGATGGACATTCCTACAGTCAGCATGCCAATTTGCACCCTCCCTCAAAACTTGAGACATCTGTGGCATTGTGTTGTGTGACAAAACTGCGCATTTTAGAGTGGCCTTTTATTGTCCCCAGCMCAAGGTGCACCTGTGTAATGATCATGCTGTTTAAGCAGCTTCTTGATATGCCACACCTGTCAGGTGGATGGATTATGTTGGCAAAGGAGAAATGCTCACAAACAGGGATGTAAACAAATTTGTGCAGAAAATTTAAGAGAAAAGCTTTTTTTGCATATGGAACATTTCTGGGAYTTTTATTTCAACTCATTTAATATAGGACCAGCACTTTACATGTTGCATTTATATTTTTGTTCACTATAGTCAACTGTGAACATGAGTTGACGTTTCCTTTCAATTACAAAATAATATTTAAAGTATAATGATAGATCATAAGACTGACTTGATGTACGCCTTCCTCAGCGTCGAGTCAAAATGCAGTGCAATGTCGGACCGACCGGGGAAAGACACCTCTGTTCCTGGCGGTGGAGCAAGGTCTGATAGAGAACGCAACCTTTCTGCTACAGAACCATTCCAGTTCTGACTGCCAGGATGACGAAGAGGACTCACCGCTAGTTATAGGTAAACCTGTCTGCATCCTCTGTTATTAATACACTCAAAACATACTGAAGGTTAGTCTCTCGTGACAGACTCTGGCTCACATGATATTTGGTTCTGGGAATAACTGAATGTAGAGCTGACAGAACAATAGACAGTCCAAATGTAAGCCTATGTAGTCCTGACAATGAGAAGAACTCTAGGACATGTAGGATCATTACAGACCTATCCCACTTCTCTCCTTCCATCCAACAGCTATCAGAAATGATCGTCTGGACCTGGGCAAGCTTCTACTGGGGTTCGGTAGCAATGTGAACCTGGAGGGATGTCACAGCAGGACCCCCCTCCACGAGGCTGCCAAGCTGGGACGGGAGGACTTTGTGGAGCTGCTTCTCAGGTCTGGGGCCAACCCAGACGCCAGGTCCGACTATGGGCTCACGCCCCTGGCCCTTGCYGCTCAGTGTGGGCATGTGAAGGTAGTCCAAGCCCTCGTCCAGAAAGGTACAGTAGCCTATGTCAGTGGTTCCCAAACTGTGGGGTGCRCCCGGGTCCCCTCCCCCCAAAATTATATAATTATATGTATATACAGTACCAGTCAAAAGTTTGGGCACACCTACTCATTCAAGGGTTTTTCTTTATTTTTACTATTTGACTGGTACTGTATATGTATATAATTTCGAAATTGGGTAGTGCATCATCAATTCCTCTTGTCATGTTAGTCATTGCATAACTTAGAGAGATATTTATAACTTGTCAGAAATGTCCAGATCAACTAGCCCATGTCAGCTAACGTTTTTTTTATTTAGGTTTTTTAGCCCATAGATATTGTTGTAATTTGTTTGKCACTCAAATATCACGAATACACATTTGACATGGCAAAATGTATAGAATTGCAAGAAAATTTGCTCTAAAACGGCAACATTTTCTTTGCACTCCATGACAAAATGTGTAGAATTGCAGGAAATAAGCTGTACATCTGCAAAATTCTCTCCACCAACAAGAGGGGAGTGAACAGTTTGTGTCATGAGCAGTGCTTCTGCCCATAGAAATAGACAATGTTCCCCAAGTGAAAAAGTTTGGGAATCCTTGGCTCAATTACCTTATTTTACTTGTACTGTATTAATGTCCCTGTGTCRCAAGGTGGAAAAGTGACAGGTCCTATGTCTGGGTTGAGCAGGCAGAGTAAGAAGAGGCAGACAACAAAAGGGACGTTTATTTTCTTAAAGTGGCAATCTRCAGTGGATATAATAACAAAGCCTATCCCCACCCGTTTTAGTAAAAAGCTGAGGGAGGGGCTGCTGAAACTATATCAAAGTGATATCATTTTAACCATGTTTTGAGATGAGGCTATACAGTGTTTGTTWACATTTACTTTGTTTACAAATATTGGAGTAAATAAAGCAAGCTTATATTTTGATTCTGATGTGGTACAATTGTTGAACTAAGCTCAGGAGGCATTTATAAATTGTGTTCTTCAAGAATTAATGGGTACATATCAGATGTAGCAACTGCAGATTGCCCCTTTAAGGCATGTTTTTCCATTATTCTGTGTCAAACACAATCCAGTTTCTCATTTCTGTTCAATTACTTTTTCCCCATAAATATAATTTTCACTTACTTTTTACTCTTAAAACCAGTCTAGTTAAAATCACGCAAAACATACCAACAAACCAAAGAAATCAAAAGGGCCACATGAAGTGGCACAGGAAAGGGTGCAGCCCAGCAGGCAGGCATCCATACTACTTCTTCTCATATTAAACGTTCAGCTCAAACCCCATTGACCATTTCATCAACGAAATCATCATAGTCTGCATAGGATCCATCACGCCTCTGCACTGCATCACCCCCTGTGGGAAGCCGCCGGGAAACACAAAACAGGAGGTTGAAATCACATGATCTGTCAATTAACCAATAAAAATGCTTCATTTAGTTGGCATGCAGATAGGTCATACCTGTTACACAAGCACATGCTGTATCTTATGACTTGGGCCCATATACGGGTGTATAATTGGCATCAACTAGTTCTTGTATGTCATGGACTTTGTTTTTGTTGCTCTGTACAAGCAATACAGATTTGTTGTTGTTTGCTGTTTGTATCAGGGGCCAATGTGGAGTCTATGGCCCAGGATTATGCCACAATCCTATTTGAGGCATCTGCCTCTGGCAACCCTGAGATTATCTCTCTGCTGTTGGAGTATGGAGCTGATGCCAATGTCCCCAAACACACCGGACACCTCCCCATCCACAGAGTCTCCCACAGGGGCCATTTACAGTAGGTGGCACCGGTACTGCACCCTTATCCTCGTCACAGATCTGAGTTTAGTGCTTAGAAATCACAATCATATTTCAGAGCTCAGTTGGCCTTTCTATCTCTCACTCTCTCACTCAATCACTTAGAGCTCTGAAGATCCTGATCCCTGTGACGACCTGTGACGCAGTGTATGAGAGTGGAATGAGCCCCTTACACTCTGCAGCTGCTGGTGGTCACACACAGTGTCTAAAGGCCCTGCTGAAGGCAGGCTATGACCCCAACTACATGTTGCACCCGTGGGTCCRACGTAACTACGACGACCAGCGGAAGTCTGCCCTGTACTTTGCGGTGTCCAACGATGATGTCCCCTCGGTCAAGCTGCTGCTGGAGGCTGGGGCCATGCCCAACCAGGACCCTGTCAAGTGCCTACAGGTCAGGCCTCATATTCACAAACAGTCTCAGAGTAGGAATGCTGATCTAGGATTTTAGATCATAATGGATAAGATTATATGGAGAGGGGAAACCTGATCCTAGATCAGCACTCCTACTCGGAGACACTTTTTGTAAACGGGCCCTCGTGGCTTTTTGTCAAATACCCTGATGACATCAACACGCAGAAACTCGTTTTTCTCTATCAAAAACTCTTAAGTACTAAACTGATAACACTTGTAATYCCCCCTGTCTTATATTCAGAACCTTTGATTGTGCATTCATTGGGGTTTCACACATCTTTCACCCCGCAGTCATTCATGCAAAATCTAAGTTTTCTTTGAAATACCATGAGAATTTTTAGTTTAGTMCCCAATACATCAGATAATGATAAGCTCACCATTTAGTCATTTTAACTACCATTTAATCCAATAGCAAAAAATACAAGATACAAATGTCAAAACTGTTCTTTTTGACGTGCTGAATAGAAACAATARTAGATGGTAAATATMATTTTCCATACATTATTTAACAAAAACTTGACATGCAATCAAAAAAAAGTATAATTTCTGTCGAATGGCAGGTTGTGAGCAAGTTGAGAAATATGTCAGTCTTACAGTTTCATTATCCGTATACAGTACATACTCAGGACCAATCACATTATCCGTATACAGTACATACTCAGGACCAATCACATTATCCGGATACAGTACATACTCAGGACCAATCACATTATCCGTATACAGTACATACTCAGGACCAATCACATTATCCGTATACAATACAAATCAAATCAAATCAAATTTTATTTGTCACATACACATGGTTAGCAGATGTTAATGTGAGTGTAGCGAAATGCTTGTGCTTCTAGTTCCGACAATGCAGTAATAACCAACAAGTAATCTAACCTAACAATTCCACAACTACTACCTTATACACACAAGTGTAAAGGGATTACTCAGGACCAATCACATTATCCGTATACAGTACATACTCAGGACCAATCATCAGAAATAGGGGTATTGTRAAGCAGTTGGCTCCTGTAAAAATGTAACACGTGTTGTATGCCATTTCTGCCCCATGCGACATTATACAAGATCACCTTTTCTACRTKACTTTGTCGACTGATACAGTATCACCTGTCAATGTAATTCACATAATGAGTGGAATATATTGTTATATATACAACCCAGGTATTTCAGCAGTGCATTGTACACTACACTATAATTACAAATGGTAGTACATAGTGACTCTTCCCACTTTGTCCTATTAAAGCACACTGGCTGATGGAGAAGGATGATGTAGTATTTACAGCCACATCCATATACAGTGCCTTCGGAAAGTACTCAGACCCCTTGACCTTTTCCACATTTTGTTACGTTACAGACTTATTCTTACGGTACACTGTCCTTCTCTCAGCACATATCAAATCTGCAGGCTAAAGTTAAATCTAGACTTGGTTTCCTCATAATCACTCCTCTTTCACCCCAGCTGCCAAACTAACCCTGATTCAGATGACCATCCTGCCCATGCTAGATTACGGAGACGTAATTTATAGATTGGCAGGTAAGGGTGCTCTCGARCGGCTAGATGTTCTTTACCATTCGGCCATCAGATTTGCCACCAATGCTCCTTATAGGACACATCACTGCATTCTATACTCCTCTGTAAACTGGTCATCTCTGTATACCCGTCGCAAGACCCACTGGTTGATGCTTATATATAAAACCCTCTTAGGCCTCACTTCCCCCTATCTGAGATACCTACTGCAGCCCTCATCCTCCACAACACCTGTTCTGCCAGTCACATTCTGTTAAAAGTCCCCAAAGCAGCACACATCCCTGGGTTGCTCGTCTTTTCAGGTCGCTGCAGCTAGCGACTGGAACAAGCTGCAACAAACACTCAAACTGGACAGTTTTATCTCCATCTCTTCATTCAAAGACTCAAKCATGGACACTCTTACTGACAGTTGTGGCTGCTTTGCGTGATGTATTGCTGTCTCTTCCTTCTTGCCCTTTGTGCTGTTGCCTGTGCCCAATAATGTTTGTACCATGTTTTGTGCTGCTGCCATCTTATACTGCTACCATGTTGTGTTGCTACCATGTTGTCATGTTGTGTTGCTGCCATGCTGTGTTGTCATGTGTTGCTGCCATGCTATGTTGTCTTAGGTCTCTCTTTATGTAGTGTTGTGTTGTCTCTCTTGTCATGATGTGTGTTTTGTCCTATATATTTTTATTATAATTTTTTTATCCCAGCCCCCGTCCCCGCAGGAGGCCTTTTGCCATTTGGTAGGCCGTCATTGTAAGTAAGAATTTGTTCTTAACTGACTTGCCTAGTTAAATAACGGTGAAATATATATTTGTATTAKTATTATTATTATTTYTCCTCCCCAATTTCGATCTTGTCTCATCGCTGCAACTACCCAACAGGCTCGGGAGGCGAAGGTCGAGTCATGCGTCCTCCGAAACATGACACGCCTATCCGCGCTTCTTAACACCCACCCGCACCAATGTGTCGGAGGAAACACTGTTCAACTGACGACCAAAGTCAGCCGCTCTATGGGACTCCCGATCACAGCTGGTTGTGATACAGCCCGGGATCGAACCCGGTTACTACATGATTCCATATATGTTATTTCATAGTTTTGATGTCTTCACTATTATTCTACAATGTAGAAAATWGTAAAAATAAAGAAAMAACACTGAATGAGTAGGTGTGTCCAAACTTTTGACTGGTACTGTAAATATTTAGACCCTTTGCTATGAGATTTGAAATTGAGCTCAGGTGCATCCTGTTTCCATTKATCATCCTTGATATGTTTCTACAACTTGATGGAGGTGGAGTCCACCTGTGGTAAATTCAATTRATTGTACATGATTTGAAAAGGCACAMAACTGTCGATATAAGGTCCCACAGTTGACAGTGCATGTCAGAGCAAACACCAAGCCATGAGGTMGAAGGAATTGTCCAGAGAGCTCTGAGACAGGATTGTGTCGAGGCACAGATCTGGGGAAGGGTACCAAAACATTTCCGCAGCTTTAAAGGTCCCCAAGAACACAATGGCCTCCATCATTCTTAAGTGGAAGAAGTTTGGAACCATCAAGACCCTTGCTAGAGCTGGCCACCCGGCCAAACTGAGCAATCGGGGGAAAAGGGTCTTGGTCAGATATGTGACCAAGAACCCAATGGTCACTCTGACAGAGCTCTAAAGTTCCTCTGTGGAGATGGGAGAAGTTCCAGAAGGACAACCATCTCTGCAGCACTTCACCAATTAGGCCTTTATGGTAGCGTGGCCAGATGGAAGCCACTCCTCAGTAAAAGACACATGACAGATAAGTTTGCCAAAAGGTACCTAAAGTCTCTCAGACCATGGGAGACAAGATTATCTGGTCTGATGAAACAAAGATTGAACTCTTTGGCCTAAATGCCTAGCATCACATCTGGAGGAAACCTGGCACCATCACTACGGTGAAGCATGGTGGTGGCAGCATAATGCTATGGGACGTTTTTCAGCGGCAGGGACTGGGGAATAGTCAGGATCGAGGCAAAGATGAACGGAGCAAAGTACAGTACAGTTGATGAAAACCTGCTCCAGAGCGCTCAGGACCTCAGACTGGGGCGAAGGTTCACCTTTCAACAGGACAACGACCCTAAGCATACAGCCAAGAAACGCAGGAGTGGCTTCGGGACAAGTCTCTGAATGTCCTTGAGTGGTCCAGCCAGAGCCCGGACTTAAACCCAATCGAACATCTCTGGAGAGACCTGAAAAGAGCTGTGCCATAACGCTCCCCATCCAACCTGACAGAGCTTGAAAGGATCTGCAGAGAAGAATGGGAGAAACTCCCCAAATACAGGTGTACCAAGCTTGTAGTACTGAGTAAAGGGTCTGAATACTTAGTGTATGTAAATATGATATTTCAGGTTTTTTTTTATATAAATTTGCTAAAATTTATTAAAAAAACTTTTTTTTTTTACTTTGTCATTATGGGGTGTGTAGATTGATGAGGGGGGAAAACAATTTAATCAATTTTAGAACAAGGCTGTTACCTAACAAAATGTGGAAAAAGTCAAGGGGTCTGAATATTTTCCGAAGCCTTCATTTCTCAGAACAAGAATAGACTGACGAGTTTCAGAAGAAAGTTATTTGTTTCTGGCCATTTTGAGCCTGTAATCAAACACACAAATGCTGACGCTCCAGATACTCAACTAGTCTAAAGAAGGACAGTTTTATTGCTTCTTTAATCAGAACAACAGTTTTCAGCTGTGCTAACATAATTGCAAAATGGTTTTCTAATGATCAATTAGCCTTTTAAAATTATAAACTTGGATTAGTGTTAAAGGAATTTTATTCCTATGTTTATCAACCAATTCAATTAAAACACTCTGTCCATACATAAGAATTTGTAAGATACTTATCAGATCAAATGGACAGAAACCAGTCTCAAAATCAATCAATCAATAACGTTTATTCTCGAGAGTACTGATCATAATACATTTTACATCAGGTTATATAATAAAGATGATGTCATAGGTTTTAATGTCCATCCTCCTCTCGGATACAATGGCAGTATAGTTAGAGTTCTCATTACTGTCTGCCACCTGTTAAACTATCTGCAACCAACCCAAGGTCTTTCCCCTCCCTGGGTAGAGACATCATTCTAGCCTGTCTGAAGATAAACCCATTCTTTCTAACAAGGAACACATAACATTCAACATTTATGATTATAATAAGATTCATTCTTACAGTAATATAGTAGTATTCTGTTTAGTTATAATTCTAAGTCAAATGTATACATATTTTAGTCATTAAACACAAAAATCCCGTAACAATTAGCTAACACAATGTGCCATTGGAACACAGGAGTGATGGTTTCTGATAATGGGCCTCTGTACGCCTATGTAGATATTCCATTAAATATCTGCCGTTTCCAGCTACAATAGTCATTTACAACATTAACAATGTCTACACTGTATTTATGATAAATTTAATGTTATTTTAATGGACCATTTTTTTTGCTTTTCATTCAAAAACAAGGACATTTCTAAGTGACCGCAAACTTTTGAATGGTAGTGTACGTTTACTAGGCACTACATCATTTTGGTTCAGTAGTTATCAGTTTTGAGCAGTTTGATTAAGTGATAATTAATTGTATTGTTAACAAATGACAAGTCTAATAAAAAGCATGAGCAGGTGCACACTCAGAGAAAAGTATTTAGTGTAGAGGTGCTGACTAACGGTGAAGCTATGAAAACAAAGAGAGTCGCACACTTCATATATATAACTTCCCAGTCATTTATTGGGTAAAAAAAMMCACCAATGTTTCGACATCACTGTGCCTTCTTCAGGGTAATGTTATGAATGTGTGAACAAATTACAAGAAAATCATATCAAAAGTCAAATTAATATTGCATTTTGAAAAGCAGATACATTGATTGAATATGTACCCAAATTGAAAGAGTGATTTGGTGCAGTGAACACGTGCCTTTGTGAATGTGTTTGTTGTACGCAGTCAATTGAAAATGCTCTTAGTGTTTTCAAACATGAACCATTATGATGATCTGTTTTGATTGTTGTGCATATAATTGTGAAAATGTACCACATACTTGTGAAAGTTGCACACAAAAMAAACTGTAATAAAGTAGTGGATACACCTAGGTTTGAAAGAAAGGTGCACTTATCAACACACAGCAACACACTCTTTTTTCCCTCCTGCAGGTGGCTCTGAGGTCGGGTAACCTGGAGATGATCTACGTCCTGCTGAGGTTCGGAGCCAACGTCAACTACTTCTCCCGCATCAATACCACCCACTTCCCCTCCGCGCTRCAGTACGCCTTGAAGGACGAGGTTGTCCTGCGCTTGCTTTGTAACTATGGCTACGATGTCCAGCGCTGCTTCGAGTGCAACTACGGTGAAGCGTCCCATGTTCCTGATGACTATGAGGGCTGGACAAATACTGTCATCAACGACTCCATGGTAAGGGGGATATTGGTAGGGCGAATAGGTCCAGGGGTTTCTCTCTGGTCAGGTTATGTGGCTAAGTATTATTCTTTAGTTCCTTAAAGCTAGAATATAAAGTTKCAACATCCATTTTTGGACATGTAAATGAATGATATGTACCCATTGATTCTTGAAGAATAAACGTATAAATGTCTCATGAGTTCAGGTACCCCATCCGAACCCAAAATACACTTTATCATTTGAATTCAGGATTCTAGCTTTAAAACGTTAGGCTCCTAGTATGCTTATAACAAGTTAGAACACATTAAGTAATAACTGCAGGCTTTTAGTAAAGTGTTACCTAAAACTGTTATGTGCTTCCTTGCAGTTTTGCGAGGTTATCTCAGTGTACTGGTTGAAAGAACACTCGGGACATGTGGTGCGTATCATGCTGGATTACGTCGATCACGTGACCTTCTGCTCGAAACTAAAGGCTGTCCTGATGGAACAAAAGCAGTGGCCTGATATCTGCAAAATTCAAGGTTGGTGGATTAACAAAACTAGGTGGACAAAACACATMTATGTGTGTTGTTAACCATTCAATGGGAAAACAGTTATGTTTTCATAGAAGGCATAGATTGTCCATGACTATGATTATGTTGAGGGCCTGGAGTTTTTCCTGAGCATGCGACCTGAGCATGGTAAAAATCTGGCCCCTAATTATTGGCTATAATTACTGGAACCTAAATATGTCACTCAGATAGTTGATGAACTAGGCCTACTTGACAGTCTATGTAATTGACTAGCTCGTATCTGACTGTGTCTATCATCATCATAATCATCATCCCTCCCCACAGAGAACGCTCGCTGTCTTCAGCATCTCTGTCGTCTGAAGATCCGTAGCTGTCTGGGCCGACTGCGTCTCAGGGCCCCAGTGTTCAGGCATTTCCTGCCTCTACCCAAACGGCTCAAAGATTACATCCTGTACCGGGAATATGATCTCTTCAGCCAGAAGATCCTAGTGGGCTGACAGGAAGAAGTACATGGAGTATGAGCGAAGAAGATAGGCCTACATTAACAATTAGTCAGTGACTCAGCAATGCTATTAGTTAGAGTTTTTTACTCTCAGGGGTGCCGTCTCTTAGGGCCAAGGTGCCCGACGTCAAAATCTTTTAGTATTTTTGGAGGGTCATCGAGGCACATCGAGGCTGATTTGTTCATTGTGCCTATAACCCCCTAGCTCTACTGTAATTCAAACCTAGCTATTAGTCTGTCAGGCAGACGAGCTGAGCTCACTCACATCAGGTTAAAATAGTTTACTGTTATCATCAAGTGGAATTTGCTGCTTTTCACCTAAAAATGAGGGTGGGGCAGGGGGGATTGAAGAGTTTTAGTGTGTTTCAACATAAAATAAAACCTTTCTCTTTTTTTTGTCAAGTTTCATTGTCTTAAAATGTATCAGAGCTACATGTACAATATAAAACATTAAGAACACCTGCTCTTTCCATGCCATAGACTGACCAGGTGAAAGCTGATCCCTTGATGTCACTTGTTAAATCCACTTCAATCAGTGTAGATGAAGGCGAGGAGACAGGTTAAATAATGATTTTTAAGCTTTGAGACAATTGAGAYATGKATTGTGTATGTGTGCCGTTCAGAGGGTGAATGGGCAAGGCAAAATATTTAAGTGCCTTTGAAAGGGGGGTATGGCAGTAGGTGCCAGGCACACCCATTTGTGTCAGAAACTGCAATGCTGCTGGGKTTTTCACACTCAGCACTTTCCTGTGTGTATCAAGAATGGTCCACCACCCAAAGGACATCCAGCCAACGTGACATAACTGTGGGAAGCATTGGAGTCAACATGGGCCAACATCCCTGCAGAATGCTTTCGACACCTTGTAGAGCCCACGCCCAGACTAATTGAATGTGGTGGTGCAACTCAATATTAGGAAGGTGTTCTTAATGTTTTGTAATGTTTTGCCTGTTTATGGGCAACGGTTGAATTGAGCCAAAATGTATTTCATTGCATAGCACCAAGGAACCAATGAAATCTGTCAAAAAATACTTGATCCAATCATAMTCGTTCTAAAGGCGGGACATCCGCATGTAGGATGAGATGTGTGTGGAGGTTGATCTAAAGGGAAAACATTCAGTGGGAGTGATAGGCTAGCTATTTAATTTCTTATTGACCGATTACAGTTCATATTCGCAAGAATTGAAATAGCTAGCTATAGCCATGCCTGGAATAGATAAATTACCGATCGAGGAGACATTCGAGGACAGTCCGCAGGTAATCTCAAACTATGCTCTGTATCCTGCTAGCTACTGTAGCTCCCTGTTGTCTTTGTGGTGTGCAAGAGCGCAGCGAATGCTAGCCAGCCATGTTAGCTCGCTCGAGCAAGCGTCAAATAAAGAGCTGTCAGAAGGTGATAGGTGGCCTCTTCAAATCGAATATGTCTGGTCCCCAGGCAAACTAGCGAAACTGCTTCATGATATTTGGCCAGCTGTCAATGGTAGTAGCTATTTTTGCATTATCGGCCTTTGCACCACCTGATAAAAGTAACGCTAGTTAGATAATGGGTTTCTATTGAGACAATGCCATGGCACACATCACACCCGTGTTGTTGACGATATTGAACACATAAATTAGTCGGTCAAGCTACTTGACCGTCCTGGCTCCAGCTGGCTGGCTGGGTGCACCACTTCCTCCCTATCGTGGAGTTGAGTAAACACCGCTACTTCCCCAGAATCTAGAGACGAGGTTATTGGCTAGCTAGCGAGCTACTTCCCTAGCTGCAAACCACTGGATTTTGATGGGTTGGCTTGGCTATCTGACCATAGCTAGGCCTTTTATAAATGGTATTTGGCTTGTCTATGAGAGCTGCACTTGTACAGTAAATGTTAAAYGTTCTTTAAACCTAGCTTTGTATTTGTTGGCATTAATGAATCCCTCTTTCAGCTACGGTATATAGCCTAGATACAGTATCCAACAAAACTGCTTGCATGTCCAGTAGTCATAAGAATCATTACTGTCTGTTGCAGAACAGGCTTGTCCAGCAATGTCAGTGGACTGAGGCCATAGAAAATACTATTTAATTWTATTCCAATCCATTCTAGTCATTCTATTTCTATGGCTGAGGCTCTCTCCCCTGACAGAATGCAACAACACATACCTGTGAGACCAGTTCCAGAGTGTTGATCACTAGCTTGCACCCACTGACATGACATGTAGCTGTACAGTATGGCAGTGGTGGCGCCCAGCTACCCCGCCTCCTGGATAGCTACTGGGCATACATGCATTCTTTATCCTGCCCTATGCAAGCTACACAGTACACACCTGATTCAGCTAAACAGAATCTTGATGAAGGGTCGCTTTCCAGGAGGCCACCTCTGATGTGTGGGATGAACACAATAGTCCTGCCCTATGCAAGCTACACAGTACACACCTGATTCAGCTAAACAGAATCTTGATGAAGGGTCGCTTTCCAGGAGGCCACCTCTGATGTGTGGGATGAACACAATAGTCCTGCCCTATGCAAGCTACACAGTACACACCTGATTCAGCTAAACAGAATCTTGATGAAGGGTCGCTTTCCAGGTGGCCACCTCTGATGTGTGGGATGAACACAATAGTCAGAGGGATTGGCTAAAGCTACAGATCTGGGACCAGATTAGCCTTGCACAACGGTGACATAAGTGTGCCATCTAAGCTTCCTCTTTCAGGTAGGCCTAACCTGAATTTTTTCCTTAGATGAGTGGTTCCTTCATCTACTGTCTTTCTCTCCCTGTTGCCAGACACGCTCCCTGCTCAGTGTGTTCGAGGAGGATGCGGATGCAATATCCAACTACTCCCAGAAGCTCTTCCAGGCCATGAACAGAATCTACGATGCACAAGTGAGTAATAAGCTCTAGGATAAGTCCATGCCAGTTAGAGTGCAGGCTTAAAAAAAATATATAAACAAGCAAGCACACACTCATACAAACAGGGCTGTAACCAGGGTTTTRGTGAGGTCCTGACATTTTTGAAAGTTGAGGCTCATTTACTGCATTTCTACACAATAAAATGTTTTTTTAAATGCTATTTGGGGGAACAGCAAAAACAAGCAAAAATTCCACCAGCCATTATCACCTTGGCTGCTGTAGTTTCATTCACCTCAGTCCATCTACAAACACAGAGCCTATTAGCTATACAATTGTAACGTCATACCCCTGAAAGGGGGGAAATATGAGAAATGATTCACACTGACATGTAGCATTGGAGAGACAAACCAAAAACGTATGACATTTTCAGAACTGTATTGTTTGCATGTTGATTGCATGTTGTATTTTAATGTCGGCCTTTAGGGAACATAGGCCACGTGGAGATGTTCATATTGAAACGTATGTTTTTTTCCCCCAAATTTGTTTGATAAGATTAGTAYAGATTTTCTCAGGGGACCCCACATGGGGCTCTGACCCCAAGTTTGGTAACCTCTGTTTCCTCTGCTCCCTCCCTTCTGCATGCATTGCAGCCTGCTTCACTACTAGGCACTGCATCACTGTCTGTCTCGGTAGCCTACTCTCTGTAGAGCAACGTTATTATGTGAACTTAGTAGTGTATTTTTTTGCTCCTGCTGAGATAGGCTCTGTTTAACGTTCGCTTTGGCTTCTTACTTCATTCTTCTAGCTGGCTAAGTAATACTAGCCAGAGCCCTTCAACATTATTGCAATATGTCTCTGCTGGCAGCTAGCCACCTGACTCACGGACATATTTATAAGCGACTATTTACCAGTTGTGCACTCATTCTCTGAGATTTGGTTTTTGGTTGTTTTGGGGATGTCTGTAAACACAGTATTAATCGCAGGATGGTTTTAAAACTTCCTTTTGTCCAGCATCTCGCAAGCATACTGTCAGCAGCGTCTCAAGTCTCTAATTGAGCCGAATGCGAGGCGGGGAGTTCATATCACGTCCCAGGCCCCTGGCCTGTTTCCTGCGAAAGGGTAGTGAATGTGCTGCCAAAAAGGCAAATCCAGGAGGCGTAGGCGAACATAATGAATAAACCCCTGTTCATGATTCAAAGRGGCAGGCACAATTAGAACTCAGTCAGATCAATAATATAAACATTCTTAGCTTTGATCAATGCTGGGAGCAATATTAAGATGTAGACCCATCATTTATTTTCTTTATTGTCTGTACAAAATACCGTGCCTTCAGAAAGTTTTCATATCCTTTGACTTATTCCACATTTTATTGTGAATTCAAAATTGTTTTTTTTTTTAAACTTTTTTTTATCTTATCCATCTACATAAAAGATCCCATAATGACAAAAGTGAAAACATGTTTTTAGAAATGTTTGCAAATTTATTGAAAATTAAATACAGATATCTCATTTACATAAGTTTTCACACCCCTGAGTGTACATGTTAGAATCACCTTTGGCAGCAATTACAGCTGTGAGTCTGTCTGAGTCTTCAAGCTCTGTCATGTTGGTTGTTGATCATTGTTTGATAGCCATTTTCAAGTCTCCATAGATTTTCAAGTAGATTTAAGTCAAAACTATAACTAGGCCAATCAGGATCATTCAATGTCGTTTTGGTAAGTAACTCCGGTGTATATTTGGCCTTGTGTTTTAGGTTATTGTCCTGCTGAAAGAGGAATTTGTCTCCCAGTCTCTGTTGGAAAGCAGGCTGAACCAGGTTTTCCTGAAGCAGGGTTTTCCTGCTTAGCTCTTTTCTGTTTCTTTTCATTAATTAAAAAAAAAAAACTAGTCCTTTGCAAAGACAAGCATACCCATGACATAAAGAGTGGTACTCAGGGATGTGTTGTGTTGGATTTGCCCCAAGCATAACACTTTGTATTTAGGACATAGTTCATTTCTTTGCAACATTTTTTGCGGTTTTACTTTAGTGCCTTATTGCAAACAGGATGCATGTTTTGAAATATTTGTATTCTGACAGGCTTCCTTCTTTTCACTCTGTCATTTAGGTTTGTATTGTGGAGTAACTACAGTGTTGTTGATCCATCCTCAGTTTTCACCTATCACAGCCAATAAACTCTGTTACTGTTTAAAGTCACCATTGGCCTCATGGTGAAATCTTTGTAGTGACTGGGTGTATTGATACGCCATCCAAAGTGTAATTAATACATTTGCAAAAAAAAATGTTTTTGCTTTGTCGTTATGTGGTATTGTGCGTAGATTGATGAGGAAAAATAAATACTTTTATTAATTTTATAACAAGACTGTAACTAAATGTGGAAAAAGTCAAGGGGTCTGAAATACTTTCCGAATGGACTGTATTTGTACTATTCAACATTTTTACAAATGAGAGAAATTTTCTAGACCTCCTCATATGTAGTTAAGGCCTTAAGGCCAAGCAGACAAACACACAATAATAAGTAGTTGGTTAGGTAAAACTACATTTGCTTTTCTCCTTTTCAGAATGAGTTGAGTGCTGCCACCCATCTCACCTCCAAACTTCTGAAGGAGTATGAGAAACAGGTATGTTCTCACAATATCAACATGCTTGCATGATAGAGGTATTGGTGGTGATGGATTTCCCTTTGAACTGTCCGTTATGTTTTCTATGGCACGTTAATGCACTACTAGGACCAGGTGAAACATAAAAACACCKTGTCAATTATGGTATTATCATTAGGGCCCAGAGTTTTGTTTTACAACGTGACCAGGCAAGAAACTAGGGCCTAGTTAATTTTCTTCCAGTCAGGAAATGCTTGCATTTCTCTTTCTCMTGCATCTTCTAAGAAACCCGTTTGTTTAGAACATTAGTAGAATGCTCTGATTGTAGGTCCCTCTGGATAAGAGYGTCTGTCAAATGACTAAAATATAAATGGGATATGAATTCGGACTTTGGCCTGTCTTTGCAGCGCTTCCCTCTTTGCAGCGACGACGAGGTCATGAGCTCCACCCTGCAGCATTTTGCCAAAGTCATAGATGAGGTGAGAACTGCTGCACTGCCCTCATCCTCCTCCTCCCTGTGGCACGCTGCTGCTCACATAGGATTACATTGTCAAAACAATGACCTTCTTTAATTACACTATAAACACTCTCTCACACTGCACTTTAGCTTCTTCCTTCTTTCAGTCCATCAACCTCTTCCATCTCTCTGTCTTAACCTCTCCGATCCTTCACTCTTACATACTCTTTCAATCTTAATTTAAACCCCTCCCTTCCTTCACTCTGTATTTACCTCTCTCTTCCTTCTCGCTAAGCTCCTCTGTGATGAGAGACACATTTCCCTGAGGAGATTCAATAATGTAACTGGCCTTTCTTCTCTCCCACAGCTGAGTTCCTGTCATGCAGTCCTCTCCACTCAGCTGGCTGACGCCATGATGTTCCCTATCACCCAGTTTAAGGAGAGGGACTTAAAAGGTAAGACTCTAAGTTCCATTCCCCTTTTTTTTTTTTACTGTTTATATAGAGATAAATACAGGTATGAGAGCTGGAGACAGATCACAGGGATGACAAGGGCATAGAATTACATATAATATCCTATTAAATAAATATAATTTAATAGGAGTCCGAAGGTGGCTGTGCTGCACTATCGCTAGCCTAGACCAACGTCTGGCACTTTGTAAAGTTGACTAGTGGCAGAATGTGAACAGATAGTTGAAATGGATGTTAACCATCGTTCTCTCCCCTACAGAGATACTGACTCTGAAGGAAGTATTCCAGATAGCCAGTGATGGTGAGTGCGAACTRCTCAGTAAAACATGAAAACAAATTATTGTTGTGACATGGTATGATTTCATGAGCCCATGTTGTAATTGTAATAACCACTCATGACATTTTTCTGTCTACAGATCATGACATGGCCATCAACCGATACAGCCGCCTCTCTAAAAGGAGGGACAACGAGAAGGTACAGGGTTTGTTTTTGGGAACATAATATTATTTTTGGAGAAGTTCATTATTATAAGATTACCTTGTTATAACAATAACTGTCTCACCAAATTAAACCTGATATTTTGTGTGCGTGTCTTCTCTCCAGGTGAAGGGCGAGGTGATGGAGGATGTGTATACCTCCAGGAAGAAGCAGCACCAGACCATGATGCACTACTTCCTAGCCCTCAACACTCTGCAGTACAAGAAGAAGATTGCCATTCTGGAGCCGCTGCTGGGGTATATGCAGGCACAGGTACTGTACAGCAACCTTACTTCCTCCTCCCGTCCCTCTCTCTCTCTCTTACACCTTCTTTCTCTCCTCTCTCTCTCTTTCTGTCTATCTCTCTGTATCTCTATCTCTCTGTCTCTAGTATATGTTCTGATCAGCATGTCTATATATCTGTATCTCTCAGATCAGCTTTTTCAAGCTGGGATCAGAGAACCTCACCCAGCAGTGGGAAGATTTCCTCACCAACATAGGAACCAGCGTTCAGAAGTAAGCTTCAACCTGAATMTCCTAGCCCCTAGGAATAGAGATCTGAGATCTGAGAAGATTGGATAGTTGTAAGCAATGGTGGTAGCTCCATATTGCCTTCTGTTAGGCCAAATGGAATTATTGCCATATTGCATGCAGTGTGTTTAAGGCTGGGCATGTGTAATTTTGTGTGTGGTTGTGTCCAGTGTCCGCAGGGAGATGGATGGTGAGGTCGATGTAATGCAACAGACCATCCAGGACTTGGAGCAGGCCAGTGACCTCCTCTACATGCCAGACCCCGACCCCAGCCAGGTTCCTGTCAACCGCAACCTCACACGCAAGGCCGGCTACCTCAACAGACGCAAGTAAGACAGCACTGTCACACACTAGACACACRCACAAGCCTGGCAGAGGCTACCTCAACAAATGTATTCAATCAAATCAATCCACTCAAGTTTGTCCATATCAACCTGCACCAGAACAACAACCCATTTTAACCATGTTTTTCCTTTTTCTCTTCTGAATGTGTCCGCCCAGTAAAACAGGCCTAGTGTCTTCCTCCTGGGACCGGCAGTACTTCTTCACCCAGGGAGGGAACCTGATGGGCCAGGCACGAGGGCATGTAGCTGGGGGTCTGGTCATGGACATCGATAATTGCTCTGTCATGGCCGTGGACTGTGAGGACCGACGCTTCTGCTTCCAGATCACATCCTTCGACGGCAAGAAGTAAATTACTACATATTAAAGCTTTATAAACCAGTAATACCAGCTTATGAAGAAGAATGGCGCCGGCGGGGATGGCTGCCGTTTTGCTCCTAACCAATTGTGCTATTTTGTGTTTTTTTGCATTGTTTGTAACTTATTTTGTACATAATGTTTCTGCCTCTTTTGACCGAAAATAGCTTCTGGATATCAGAACAGCGATTACTCACATCAAACTGAACAAAGAATTTTTTTCTTTAATAAATCTGACGCATAGGATATAATGTTGCTCCCGGAAAGGCCAAATCCCCGTCATTCGCATGAGGAAAATAAGGAAATACAGCGGGCACAGATCAGGGTGCCTTGTAAGAATACGTCGGTGAGTGGGTAACACGCCTCTACCATCCGTTCTTTTGGCCAAAGTGCAATCACGGGAGAATAAACTGGACGACCTCCGTTCGAGACTATCTTACCAACGGGACATTAACTGTAATATCTTATGTTTCACGAGTCGTGGCTGAATGATGACACAGATAATATACAGTTGGCTGGGTTTTCCGTGGATCGGCAGGACAGAACAGCTACGTCTGGTAAGACGAGGAGTGGTTTGTGTCTATTTGTCAATAACAGCTGGTGCGCGATGTCTAATATTGAGGTCGTCTCAAAGTATTGCTCACCTGAGGTAGAGTACCTCATGATAAGCTATAGACCACACTGTCTACCAAGAGACTTTTCATCTATATTTTTCACAGCCGTCTATATACCACCACAAACCGATGCTGGCAATAAGACCGCACTCAACAAGCTGTATAAGGCCATAAGCAAACAAGAAAATGCTCGTCCAGAAGCGGCGCTCCTAGTGGCCGAGGACATTAATGCAGGCGAACTTAAATCAGTTTTTACCTAATTTCTACCAGCATGTCACATGTGCAACCAGAGGGGGRAAAAACTATAGACCACCTGTACTCCACACACAGAGACGTGTACAAAGCTCTCCCTCGCCTTCCATTTGGCACATCTGACCATAATTATATCCTCCTGATTCCTGCTAACAAGCAAACACTAAAGCAGGAAGTACCAGTGACTTGCTCAATACGGAAGTGGTCAGATGAWKCAGATGCTACACTACAGGACTGTTTTGCAAACACAGACTGGAATATGTTCCGGGATTCATCCAATGGCATTGAGGAGTATATTATTAAACTTATTGCTGCAGTAGTAAYTAAGATGGGGCGAAGTCTGTCTATAATAAAGCGATGCTCTGCCTTCTTAAAAAAAACTATCAACAAGGCAGGTCTTACAGGCCCTAGTTTTGTCGCACCTTGACTACTGTTCAGTCGTGTGGTCAGGTGCCACAAAAAAGGACATAGGAAAATTGCAATTGGCTCAGAAGAGGGCAGCACGGCTGGCCCTTGGATGTACACAGAGAACTAATATTAATAATATGCATGTCAATCTCTCCTGGTTGAAAGTGGAGGTGAACTGCCGGCGCCGACAGAGATGGCCGCCTCGCTTTGCGTTCCTAGGAAACTGCAGTATTTTGTATTTTTACGTGTTATTTCTTACATTAGTACCCCAGGTAATCTTAGGTTTTATTACATACTGTCGGGAGGAACTATTGGATATAAGAGCATCTTTCTGGTAAGAAGAGGGGTGGGGGGGTATGCCTTATGATTAACGAGACGTGGTGTGATCATAACAACATACAGGAACTCAAGTCCTTCTGTTCACCTGACTTACAATTCCTCACAATCAAATGTCGACGGCATTATCTACCAAGAGAATTCTCTTCGATTATAATCACAGCCGCATATAWTCCCCCCCAAGCAGACACATCGATGGCCCTGAACRAACTTCATTTGACTCTATGTAAACTGGAAACCACATATCCTGAGGCTGCATTCATTGTAGCTGGGGATTTTAACAAGGCTAATCTGAAAACAAGGCTCCCTAAATTCTATCAGCATATCGATTGTGCTACCAGGGCTGGCAAAACCCTGGATCATTGTTATTCTAACTTCCGCGACGCATATAAGGCCATCCCCCGCCCTCCTTTCACTGACCAGCTGACCACGACTCCATTTTGTTGCTTCCTGCCTATAGACGGAGACTAAAACAGGAAGCTACCGTGCTCAGGTCTGTTCAACGCTGGTCTGACCAATCTGATTCCACGCTTCAAGATTGCTTCGATCACGTGGACTGGGATATGTTCCGCATTGCGTCAAACAACAACATTGACGAATACGCTGATTCGGTAAGCGAGTTTATTAGCAAGTGCATCGGCGAYGTYGTACCCACAGCAACTATTAAAACATTCCCAAACCAKAAACTGTGGATTGATGGCAGCATTCGCGTGAAAMTGAAAGCGCGAACAACTGCTTTTAATCAGGGCAAGGTGACCGGAAACATSACCGAATACAAMCAGTGTAGCTATTCCCTCCGCAAGGCAATCAAACAAGCTAAGCGTTAGTATAGAGACAAAGTAGAGTCGCAATTCAACGGCTCAGACACGAGGTATGTGGCAGGGTCTACAGTCAATCACGGATTACAAAAAGAAAATCAGCCCCGTCGCGGAKCAGGATGTCGTGCTCCCAGACAGACTAAACAACTTCTTTGCTCGCTTTGAGGACAATACAGTGCTACTGACACGGCCCGCTACCAAAACCTGCGGACTCTCCTTCACTGCAGCGACGTGAGTAAAACATTTAAACGTGTTAAACCTCGCAAGGCTGCAGGGCCAGACGGCATCCCCGGCCGTGTCCTCAGAGCATGCGCAGACAGCTGGCTGGTGTGTTTATGGATATATCCAATCAATCATTATCCCAGTCTGCTGTTCCACATGCTTCAAGAGGGCCACCATTGTTCCTGTTCCCAAGAAAGCTAAGGTAATGAACTAAACGACTACGCCCCGTAGCACTCACTTCCGTCATCATGAAGTGCTTTGAGAGACTAGTCAAGGACCATATCACCTCCACCTACCTGACACCCTAGACCCACTCCAATTTGCTTACCGCCCAATAGGTCCACAGACGACGCAATCGCAACCACACTGCACACTGCCCTAACCCATCTGGACAAGAGGAATACCTATGTGAGAATGCTGTTCATCGACTACAGCTCAGCATTTAACACCATAGTACCCTCCAAACTCGTATCAAGCTCGAGACCCTGGTCTCGACCCCGCCCTGTGCAACTGGGTACTGGACTTCCTGACGGGCCACTCCCAGGTGGTGAGGGTAGGTAAAACATCTCCACCCTGCTGATCCTCAACACTGGGGCCCACAAGGGTGCGTTCTGAGCCCTCTCTGTACTCCCTGTTCACCCACGACTGCGTGGCCATGCACGCCTCCAACTCAATCATCAAGTTTGCAGACGACACTACAGTGGTAGGCTTGATTACCAACAACGACGAGACGGCCTACAGGGAGGAGGTGAGGGCCCTCGGAGTGTGGTGTCAGGAAAGTTCCTCGGCGTACACATCACGGACAAACTGAATTGGTCGACCCACACAGACAGTGTGGTGAAGAAGGCGCAGCAGCGCCTCTTCAACCTCAGGAGGCTGAAKAAATTYGGCTTGTCACCAAAAGGACTCACAAACTTTTACAGATGCTCAATCGAGAGCATCCTGTCGGGCTGTATCACTGCCTGGTACGGCAACTGCTCCGCCCACAACCRTAAGGCTCTCCAGAGGGTAGTGTGGTCTGCACAACGCATCACCGGGGGCAAACTACCTGCCCTCCAGGACACCTACACCACCCGATGTCACAGGAAGGCCATAAAGATCATCAAGGACAACAACCACCAGAGCCACTGCCTGTTCACCCCGMTATCATCCAGAAGGCGAGGTCAGTACAGGTGCATCAAAGCGGGGACCGAGAGACTGAAAAACAGCTTCAAGCTCAAGGCCATCAGACTGTTAAACAGCCACCACTAACATTGAGTGGCTGCTGCCAACATACTGACTCAACTCCAGCCACTTTAATAATGGAAAAATGTATGTAAAGAAATGTATCACTAGCCACTTTAAACAATGCCACTTAAGTAATGTAAGGTATGTAAACATTATATTAAGTGCCATTGTTTAAAGTGGCTAGTGATACATGTATTACATAAAGATGGCAAGATGCAGTAGATGGTATAGAGTACAGTATATACATATGAGATAAGTAATGTAGGGTATGTAAACATTATATTATCTCATATGTATATACTGTACTCTATACCATCTACTGCATCTTGCCTATGCCGTTCTGTACCATCACTCATTCATATATTTTTATGTACATATTCTTCATCCCTTTACACTTGTGTGTAATAAGGTAGTTGTTGTGGAATTGTTAGGTTAGATTACTCGTTGGTTATTACTGCATTGTCGGAACTAGAAGCACAAGCATTTCGCTACACTCGCATTAACATCTGCTAACCATGTGTATGTGACAAATAAAATTTGATTTGAGGAGAGATTGACTTCATCACTRCTTTTATATATGAGAGTTATTGACATGTTGAATGCACCGAGCTGTCTGTCTAAACTACTGGCACACAGCTCGGACACCCATGCATACCCCACAAGACATGCCACAAGAGATCTCTTCACAGTCCCTAAGTCCAGAACAGACTATGGGAGGCACACAGTACTACATAGAGCCATGACTACATGGAACTCTATTCCACATCAAGTAACTGACACAAGCAGTAAAATTACATTAAAAAAAACACCTTATGGAACAGCGGGGACTGTGAAGCAGCACAAACAATGGCACAGACATATGCATACACACACACACACACGATAACATACTCACTATACATACACATGGATTTAGTACTGTAGATATGTGGTAGTGGTGGAGTAGGGGCCTGAGGGCACACAGTGTGGTGCCTGCGTGGTATGGTACCATACCTGCCCGGTATGGCAACTGCTCAGCATCTGACCGTAAGGCGCTACAGAGGGTAGTGCGTACAGTCCAGTACATCACTGGGGGCCAAGCTTCCTGCCATCCAGGACCTATATACTCGGCGGTGTCAGAGGAAGACCCAAAATATGGTCAAAGACTCCAGTTACCCAAGTCTTAGACAGTTCTCTCTGCTACCGCACGGCAAGCGGTACCAGAGCGCCAAGTCTAGGTCCAGAAGGCTCCTTAACAGCATCTACCTCTAAGCCATAAGACTGTTGAACAATTAATCAAATGGCCACCGAACCATTTACGTTGACACCCCCCCCTCCCCTCCATTTGTTTTGTTCACTGCTGCTACTCACTGTTTTCTCTATGCATAGTCATTTTACCCCTACTTACATGTACATATTACCTAAACTAACGTGTATCCCCCACATTGACCCGGTATCCCCTGTATATAGCCTCATTATTGTTATTTTGTTACCTTTTTTGTAGTCCTTTAGTTTATTTAGTAAATATTTTCTTAACTGCATTGTTGGTTAAGGGCGTGTAAGTAAGCATTTAACGTTAAGGTCTACACCTGTTTGTATTCAGCGCATGTGACATACATTTTGATTTGATTATGAACCTTTACAACTTAGTAACTATTTTCACTGAAGTTACTGAGGTGCTTTGTCTTTGTTTCAGGGTGGCCATATTGCAGGCAGATAGCAGGAAGGACTGTGAAGAGGTGAAACAACAGTTTTAGTCATAATGTATTGTACATCTTATTTATTTATTCATTGTATAAATACAGCAGACAGACATGGAATTCGTGCATCTCCTAATAACGCTGTCCTGTGCTCCTCTCCTCTCTCAGTGGATTGCAACTATAAACAACATCTCAAAGAGGATATATCTGAGTGAGAACCCAGAGGTGAGTAGCCGGCAATCACTGGAAAAGCCTACTCTTACATCATCATTCGATCTGTCATCTATAATTAGAGCTGTGAGCCCTATGGTGTGACATTCCCCCAGACAATGCTGGATGTCTATGATGTGAGTCTCATCTCCCACCTCCCTTTGTTACTGAGCTGTTGTCAAGCACCTTTCCTCATTGCTGAAATGCCCTCTTTCTATTGGCAGGAAATTGCAGCCAGAGTGAACCAATCAGCTCTTGAGGCTGTGACACCGTCTCCCTCCTTCCAGCAGAGGCATGAGAGTATGCGGCCGACCACGTGCGTTTCTGAATCATAGAGACTTCATTATTATTAGAGCCAGGAGWTTTTCCTGACCATGGAACTCTCTGGGCCTTGGTAGTGTATAGCCGATAACTACTCTAGCCTATAAAGTGGTTACATAATCAAGACTAACCAAGGTAAAGCCTACTGTAGTAAGTTAAATTAAGACAAACCCTGCTCTAGTTAGAGGTGTCATGATATTGCATTCTGTCCAACTCTCTAACCTCCACCTCTCTGTCCATCTCTCTTACCTCAATCTCTCTCTAACCTCCACCTCTCTGTCCATCTCTCTTACCTCAATCTCTCTCTAACCTCCATCTCTCTCTAACCTCCGTTTCTCTCTGACCTCAATCTCTCTCTAACGTCCGTCTCTCCTGTATAGACAAGGGCGGTCCCGGGCAGCGCGTACCAGCAGTGTGAGCTCAGCGGGCTCTGAGACGGCCTCACCGGCCCTCTCTGTCCTCTCATTGGACGCCCTGGTGGCTCCTGACACGCCCATCCAGTTTGACATCATCTCTCCAGTCAGCGATGAGTACGCAGGCCAGGCCAAGGCTGCGGGACAGGGCAGGTCGGTACTAACTAACCAGGGTTTCCCAAACGGTGTATAGGCGGGACGAGCCCCTGGTATATGTTCAAGCTAGGGGCGAAACTTTGGTTTTAGAAGTGGGGGGAGATAAGTTATTATTTATTTTAATTATCCAGTTGGATTAACACTCCAAACAGCCTACCCTATGCACGGAGGCATCCGCATGGTCCTAAAGCACACCGTTGCCTCRTTTTATATCACATTCCAATGATAAAAATGCAATTACAGAAGGTTGCGCCCCTGGTTCAAGCTATATTGAAATGAAAACAGTCATATTAATTCATATTTTTGTGTTTCTTTTCTCCCCGTTTCTGAAAGAAGGACCAACCCGTTTGGTGAATCAGGAGACACTCCACCTGAGGAGAGTGAAGGTACTGTCTCTGTCTGTCTATCTGTCTGTGTCAGGTCTGTCTTGCTGTGTGTGTGTCTGTGTGCATGCCATTGTCTGTGTGTGTGTCACCCTCTCTCTYTCTCTTTCTCTCTGTCTGTGTGTCCATCCAGACTCCATCCTGCACCAGCTGTTCATCGTGCGTTTCCTGGGTTCTATGGAGGTGAAGAATGCAGACAGCTCTGACGTCATCTATGAGACCATGAGACAGATCCTAGCAGCCAGGGCCATACATAACATCTTCAGGATGACTGAGTCTCACCTGCTGGTCACCTGCGAGTGCCTCAAGTGAGACATATGCTCTTTGAGTAATGTGCATGCGTTTTGTTTTTAATGTGTGACATAATTAAAAGCATGCTCTTACAGTCAATAGATTTGCCCGTGTGTGATGTTTTGTGGTTTTCAGGCTCATCGATCCTCAGACACAAGTCACACGGCTGAGGGTAGGTCCTCCCTCTCACACTACATCCATTAAAACATGTTTCTGTTTATCTATCATTCTATTCACTGATAGTCAATTATATAATTTCCTCAGTAGCATTACTGATAGGTCAAATCAATCATCACTGACACAACACCTGTCTAGAGGCTATTGGCCTATCATCACTGACACAACACCTGTCTAGACTCGATATTAGACATGACTTCTTGTTTTAATTCTCCCCTCCCCAAGTTCCCTCTTTCCAGTGTGGTGGTGTGTTCGTCCCACCAGGAGAACAGGCGTCTGTTTGGATTCGTCCTGCAGACTGCAGAAGGCAGGGTGGACGGACGACCTGTCACCGTCTGCTATATCTTTGAGTCCAACAATGATGGGGAGAAGGTAAGTTCTGCTCTGCTGTGTAGCCTTTGTTCTAACATGATGTGTTGGTAAGGGCCAGTAGTTACAGGCYATAACTAGGGCCTGGAGTTTTTCCTGGTCAGCCACACATGCAAATGTGTTTTCATGGTTTGGAACAAGTCCTGACTCTAGGAATAAGCATATTGTGTCTGTATAGGGATGGCACTATCAGTTAAAACGGTTGATAGTTTTCATGTTGTGACAAAAGGAAGACATTTGCATGTGTCTACTGTTCCCTGTGTTCATTTCTTGTTATCTCTGAGTGCATGTTGCGTTGTTCTCCTTTCAGATATGTGACAGTGTTGGGCTGGCMAAACAGATCGCTTTCCACTCAGAGATGGTAAGACATGTGAGACTCTCTGTTTTAGTTGAATTAATTAGTTAAGATTTTAAGATGAATCTTAGCTACTCATGTGGGACCTTGACAAATTTTGGGCTGATTCAGGATCGCAAAGCTACAGAGAAGAAGGAKGAGCAGGACAAGGCCAAGGAGAAACAGCAGGAGGAGCTGAGTAAACAGAAACAGATTGAAAAGGTAGCGTCAGTGTCCCAGCAAATCAATACATTTCCATACCMAAAAAATTGACAATATAGTATTTCTCCTATTCTTGTTGACTTATAGATCAATGCCTATCTTGATCAGTTTTTGGTCTATAATCATAACTGTATTACCCTCTGTGTTCACTCATGTTACAGTAAACTGAAATTCATTGATTAATGAATAAATTAATTTGAATGAACCCACAGGACCTGGAGGAACAGAGCCGTTTAATCGCAGCCTCCAGTCGCCCCACCCCCCCTGCTCCTAGTGCTGATGGGCAGTTCCTGGTGCTGAGCAAAAGTCAATCAGAGGACAGTGATGCAGGACAGGAGGGGCGGGAGAAGGGAGAGTCGGAGGCCTAACAGAATGGAAGGGAAAGAGCTTTCACCAGATACTACTTTGGACCATCAAACTACCGGAAATCGGTCATCTTCAATGGAAGGAGACGACGTGAGAAGACTTTGAGCAATTGTTTGTGTGGTTTTTGGCCCATAGGGTGGTGGGCACAATTGGCCCAGCATCGTCCGGATTAGGGTTTGGCCGGGGTAGGCCGTTACTGTAAATAAGAATTTGTTCTTAACTGACTTGTCTAGTTAAATACATTTAAAAAGTCACCTATGTTGAGCCAATGTTATTTTCTGAACAGACAACTGCACAAGCTTGGCGATGTCTTACTACAAAGTAGTATCCAGTGAAAATGCACAGTTAGAGCGGGATTTGGTTCCTCGGCTCCTCAGCCCTGGGCCTCGGCTTAGCCTCTATGGGCTTTTCTCTGGCTCCTACATTGTTTTACAGAGGAGTTGGACTGCAAATAGACTTTATAACGTTAAACAAAGATGGATTAAGACCCCACTAAACTAACAAAAGAAGAGGAGAAATGTGTGTGAATGACTGAACACTCAAAGAATCCTTCCGGATCTTTCTCATCCTCCATATGTAAATCATGTATKATATACTGGTACTTGTATTCAGAGGAAATGTAGAAGGAGATGATTAGTGTTTTAAGCTTCTTTTTTTTTTTATAATCAGGGTGGTTCTGACTCTGAATACCATGGCATACTACAAAACATAGAGATTTATAGAGTGTATTAATTTGTTGGGGAAGGGAAGACATTGCACATGTTAATACTGTAATGACTTTTATAAAATACTTACTTGTTTATGTAAACCATATACATGTTGTCTTCCAGTCAGCTAACACGATTGCATGTGCTTTGGATCCCATCATTCAAGATACCTAATTGTCATGCTTTTTTTCTTTCTTCTATAATGAATAATTACCCTTTCAATTGACCGTTTTGAGTGTGTTTGGTTTCAAGATGAGAATTTAGATCTCTAATCATTTTAACCCCAAACACCAATAATGGTTCCTCATTCAATGGATCAGACTACTTGCCATAGCCCAACAGACCCTGTGCCTGAGGTGTAATGTATTCATCTCATTGGTTGGAACAAAGAACAATACTATAATACAAAGTGCTAAATCAGGGCATTGACTCTTAAAAGGAAAAGGGAAAACAGGATCTATGAACTGTTCGTTTTTTCCCATTATGTGTGTTAATCCATTTTATGTTTTGAAATGGTTTGTGTTTTTCTCAGATTTCTGTATAAAGAAATGCACTACATACATTTTGTCTGAAATGTTCCTCAACCATAACCCATTGCTATGTAAGTTTCTGCTGAGCTCTGACTAAGTTTATCACTTCACTCATAGTGAACACATGTTGCAGTGACATGATGCAGGGAAAACTATCATATCAACCAAGTGGAATTGATTTGACATATTACTGATAATGAAAGTTGAGTCTGCTTTATTATCATTTTGAAGAAAGGTGTTTAAAGGAGTAGTTAGGAACTGTTGTTACTGAGATGTTAATATGGGGGACTGCACTTTATTGATGCAGGGGGAAATAGGATCAAGTTTACTCTATACTTCAGTGATTACTGTTGCAGTCTTAAATAGCTTTTCAACAATAAAGGTACACTAATTCAAGGCTGTCTTATTTTAGAACTCCTAGGTTGTGTGTGTGTGTGTCTCGAGACTAGAGGGTGACTGTAAAAACAAGTATATTATTTCATACAGTAGCAGACTACTTTTATAGTCTGAACAAAAGTTTTTGGGCGCGACCGTGCGCATTGAGGACGTCCCGTGTGTCCGAATCCTCTCCTTTCCATTCAGGGAGAAAAGTAAACAAGTGTGCAATTCGTTTAAAGCTCCCGTTGTTCTGGTCGCTAAAGCGAGCACTAATCCGCTCTTAATAGGTCGAATCGCGGAAGAACAATGATTACACGCGGATTTCCAGCAACATGTCAACCTGGTGCTGTGACGGCTTTTGTTTGGCCCAAACATAATTCACCGTCCTATATGCATCACAACGGCAGGAAGAGGGAACATTCATTAGGATTAAACCTGATAGTATTGGAGGATTGTTATTCGTTTATATTTCCATGGCAAAAATGTACGAAATGGAATGATGTTAATTGACTGGCCCCACATAATGACAGTATAGGCTAAAAGTGGGAATGGGTTTGATTTTCTACCTTGGTAGTTTTAATGAAAAGAATGGCACTGGTGTTTCGTTAAAGTTAGAAAATTAGAAACGGAATCACTTGCCTAAAGAGATAACACCTTTATGCCTAGGTCCATTTGCAACCCCCAAAATCTGAATAGGGGTCTCCAATTCATATGCTAAATTTTAAGAACCTCCGGTTTTATTTAGTGACGTATATAAATCCCAGAATCGTTTAAAAATCGTAACCTGAGCGGACAGCTTCCAGAAGACAGTTGGTTGACACTATGGCTATATCTACAGTTAGTTGCCAGATCAGGCAGGTTGACGCACGGCCAGTTTTCACCATAGACAGAATCCTTGGGTTGGACTTGGACAGGCAAGAACTACGCAATGTGTCCCTGAAGCTGTATCGACCATGGACAGGTCAAATATTATTTATTTACATTGTAGCCATGATTTCCTTGTAGACTAAACCTGCTGTCATTATCTGTTGAGTTATATTGGGTTCTGTCTGGATTTCAGAGTTGGAAACAACCCAACAGAGACGTCACATTACAGTAAAAGGATCATCGAAGTCTTCGTCRGAGATTAAGAGAAAAGAAGAGGAACATAAACTCAACTGTAAASACTTTACAGAGTCCTACAGGAGAACATTGAATTGGTACATCGGGCGCAGGCCGCGGACGGCATTCAGTAGTGCACAGGTAAAAATGCACTTTTAGGCACAAGGCACATTTTTCATGACACTTTGATACGAAGCGATTTTCGTAGCAGGTTAGGAGAGCATTTTCGCCAAAGGCTTCCCGCATGCTTCGGTTTGGCTGGCTCCTAGCATACTCCCTTAAAAGACCACTTGAAAAACGATAAAAAGCGGCAATAGTACTGTTTGTCCATCTTGASACGCTGTAGCCAGTATATAYTTCCTCAAAATACTCAGAATGAATCTAGTTAAGATCATTTGAGAACTCTGTCATTTATTTGACGGTTTTTGCCGAGGAGATCTTAGTCGCACAATTTTACATCAAACTAAGATGTTTGGTGCAGTATTTATCTAGTGAAAAAAAATGTGCATGAAAACAAGTCGTCTATCATTGAATGACGACAAACACTTAATTGAAGAATCCCTACTGTTGACCAATGACCGACGAAAGAGCATAGACTTCGGTTCCGAACTTCGGCTTGCCTCGAGAAAAATGTTGTGTACACGAACAGCCGAGAAAACCCCCGACGAAGACAACAATGCCGTCATAATATATGCACGATCTATTCTGAACATTTTCGAATGGCAAGCATGTAGACAGACGCTTTAACCCTAACTCTTTTCCCTAACCTTAACATCAGTCTCCTAACATCCTACGTTAATTCTCCTAACCTGCTGCGTAAGTTCASCTAATACCTATTATGAAWATCTCCCTTCTGTGTGGAAGTGGTGTGAAAAGAGTGTTTCTCTAAATTTTACACACAACTGTGCCCAATGGCATATAGGTTCCATGTGTAGTGAGTGACAAAACATTCCACTAACAAAAATATTGATTGATATAGATATTATAAATCAACCTTTAAAAAGCATTTCTGATTTACATCTCATTGACATATTCTGTCAGGCCTATGTTTTCAATTTTTGGGGGGCTGTTAGTTACTGTTATTCACTTTGTGACAGATGTCTTTGTGAAAATAACAAAAATACAATTTGATTGTATGATGGATATATCTTGTTGGGGTCCATGCAGATTGAGGTCCTGGAGAGTGTGTTTCTCATCAACTCCTACCCGGGTATTGACATCAGAGAAGAGTTGGCACAGAGACTGCAACTGGAGGAGGACAGAATACAGGTATGCATTATAAACTAGTAACACTTAAGGTTGTTCTTATACATGTGTAGTTGCACTGTAATTGATGTTGAATAGTTATTAAGTAGCACATTACTTATTGCGTTGTAATAGAATACAGAAGTGAAATAGGGACTGTTATTTATTCATCTGAACTCAACTATGCAATTAAGTAATTACRGAATTATAAAGTAACAACATGTTAATAAAATGTTGTTAGCAGAGTAATTACTGGATAGTCTTATACAAAAACATTGTTTTAGTTGATAAATTAAGGTACACTATTTACACCACAAAGGTAGTTCTAAAGAGCTCTATATGCACTGTTCTCCACAGATTTGGTTCCAGAACCGCAGGGCCAAGCTGAAACRTTCTCACAGAGAGTCACAGTTCCTCATGGTGAAAAAAGCCTTTGCAGATCTTAAGGACAAAGAAGAGGAATAATGCTAAAACAAGGACATAAAATGATTTACAATACTTTTATTCTACGGATCTCTCTCAGTCTCTCTCTGGTATATTTCTAATATATTATATTAAATGTCAATTTGTTTAGGGTATCTACACATTTTAATAAACAGATCAGATCAGATCATTGACAAACAAAAAGGCCTACCTTTGCAAGTGGTTCATAATTTTCTTTAAATGTTCTTTTCACCATCCGGCAGCAATATTGGTGACGTTGTTCTTTTTCCTCAAAATAGAATTATTATGGTAAGAAATGTCAGGTCATTAATTTAGTTTGCAGTGGGTGTTGCCTATGAACATCCTGAGCTTGCATCYCAAATGGCACCCTGTTCTCTATATCCCTCAAACGCAACTCTGGACCTCGAAGCCAGTTCCACTGCTTTTCCATTTTTTCCCCCCTTCTAATCATGGACTGATTTAGCACCAGGTGGGTGCAATTAAGTATCAGGTAGAACAGAAAACCAGCAGGCTCCAGACCTCATAGGGTAAGAGTTGAATACCACTTCCCTATATAGTGCACTACTTTTGTTCAGGGCATGGCCCTGGAATAGGCTGTCCCATGGAATAGGCTGTCATTTGGGACGCAAACAGAGATAATCTCTGCTTAGCGACAATTTTATTGTTTGAGAAATTCCTCTGCAGGAACTAATTTGTCTCCTTCAGACTGAATTAGTTGAGCCTCAGCAAGGCAATTAAGTTGAGGGAAGTAGAGACAAAGGAGTAGCAGGGAGGCCGSCTGCCCTGCAGGCATCAGGAAGGAGACGGTATAAAGGTGTAGGGAAAGAGTTCTGAAAGAAAGAAACGTATATTTAAATCTGGTGCATGCTGTTTGATTTGGTTGCTTCATCACTGGCCTATATGATGTTTGACCAAATTTCAGATAATTGCATTTATGCGTGGCAGATACCAGTATCTCTAAAATTAACTAAAGAAGTAGACCCATATATACAGTGCCATGAAAAAGTATCAGTGGTGGAAAAAGTAYCAAATTGTCATACTTGAGTAAAAGTAAAGATATCTTAGAAAATGACTCAAGTAAAGTGAAAGTCACCCAGTAAAATSCTACTTGAGTAAAAGTAAAAAAGTATTTGGTTTTAAATATACTTAAGTATCAAAAGTACATGTAATTGTTCAAATATACTTAAGTATCAAAAGTAAAAGTATAAATCATTTCAAATTCCTTATATTAAGCATTATTTTTTTAATTTTTTTTTAAATTTACGGATAACCAGGGGCACACTCCAACACTCCGACATAATTTAAAAACAAAGTATTTGTGTTTAGTGAGTCCACCAGATCAGATGCAGTAGGGATGACCAGGGATTTTCTCTTTAAGTGTGTGAATTAGACATTTTCCCTGTCCTGCTAAGCATTCAAAATGTAACGAGTACTTTTGGGTGTTAGGGGAAATGTATGGAGTAAAAAGTATATTATTTTCTTTAGGAATGTAGTGAAGTAAAAGTAGTCAAAAATATAAATAGTAAAGTACAGATACCCAAAAAACGACTTTAGTAGTATTTTTACTTAAGTACTTTACACCACTGAAAAGTTTTKACCCTTTTTCWGATTTTCTMTATTTTGGCATATTTTTGATACTGAATGTTATCAGATCTTCAACCAAAACCTAATATTAGATAAATGGAACCTAAGTTTACAAATWAAACAAATATACACCTTTTATTTATTTAATTAATAGTCATGCAGCACCTAATTCCCCTGTGTGARAAAGTAATTGCCCCCTTACACCTTTTGCTRCAATGACTGCGACCAAATGCTTCTTGTAGTTTTTGATCAGTCTCTCACATCGCTGTGGAGGAATTCTGGCCCGCTCTTGCATGCAGAACTGCTTTAAATCAGCGACATGTGTGGGTTTCCAAGCATTAMTTGCTCGTTTCAAGTCTTGCCACAATAATCTCAATTGGGATTAGGTCTGGACTGACTAAGCCCTTCCAAAATGTCAATTTTTTTGCTTTTGGA
The DNA here is from genome assembly GCF_002910315.2 of Salvelinus sp. IW2-2015. Classification (NCBI taxonomy): domain Eukaryota; kingdom Metazoa; phylum Chordata; class Actinopteri; order Salmoniformes; family Salmonidae; genus Salvelinus; species Salvelinus sp. IW2-2015. The sequence continues at coordinate 57,259,949 of NC_036838.1, forward strand.
CCATTTTCATGTAGACTTGATTGTGTGTTTTGAATCATTGTCTTGCTGCATGACCCAGCTGTTCTTCAGCTTCAGCTCACAGACRGATGGCCTGACATTCTCCTGTAGAATTATCTGATACAGAGCAGAATTCATGGTTCCTTCTATTAAGGCAAGTTGTCCAGGTCCTGGGGCAGCAATGCAACCCTAAACCATCACACTACCATCACCATGCTTGACTGTTCAAATCAAAGTGCTGTACAGAAACCCAGCCTAAAACCCCAAACAGCAAGCAATGCAGGTGTAGAGGCACGGACTGTTGGTATGCTGTTCTTACTGTGGAATGCAAGTTGCCAGGACATGCAACTTGTGAGTGATTGTGTGTGCAGGTGAGTGATTGTGTGTGCACATGAGTGATTGTGTGTGCAGGTGAGTGATTGTGTGTGCACATGAGTGATTGTGTGTGCAGGTGAGTGATTGTGTGTGCAGGTGAGTGATTGTGTATGCGTGCCTCTGTATGGATATAGCAGGAGCAGCAAAGCGTGTCAGCTCTTTAACACCATGCTAGGGTTAGAGGTCAGGGGCTGTCACCACTGAGAGAGATACGCTCTGATTGGCTGAAACCTGATGGATGACCAATCAGCATTATGTCACTTTCCTCCATAATTTCTCTCTTCTTCTCTTCATCCCATTCTACGGTCATCTCTTCCCTTTCTCAATGTTTTTCCCCCAAACGTCTGAAATTGAAGTCTATTTCTAGTGGCCAGGCTGGACTGATAACCCCCCATATCAGTGTAAGTCAGCAGGGTTTGTTTAGTCTTTATGACTCTAAGTATGAACTTTCCCATAAACGCCTCTGCTCCCTCGGGTCTCCCAACCATGACATCAGAGGAAGATAAGAGAGGAGTGGGGAGGGAGGGAGGGGAAAAGAAAGAGTGAGAGAGCGTGAGATTAGGCTAGATGGAGGGATGGAAGTTGTTTGCCTTCTTCTTTAGTTGAGTGACAGAAGGAACAGCCAATCAGCTCTCACTTTGGTTCTGTTTACCACAGCCCTGTCAGCACCTGTTGAGGTCCACTGGAAAATGTACATCCACACACACCACCACACACACACACACACCACACACACACACACACACACACACACACACACACACACACACACACACACACACCACACACACACACACACACACACACACACACACACACACACACACACACACACACACACACACACACACACACACACACACATTGACCAACACACACACACACCAGGGGATGTGTGACCCATCAGAGATCAATGTTATGTACTCTGCCTCCCAAAACCAGACCAGTAACTCTCCTACAACTCTCTAAATCCCAGAGAACACCCACCCACTACACACACCAGCCAGGTCGCTCAAAATTCACTTCAAAATTGGACGCCCGTCCATGTCCCAGGGATATTGGGTGATGCCTTCAAAACAATGTAGGGCGCTGTTACCATCATGTAGGCTTGGGTTTTTCTAAAGGCATCATGGACGTGGATGGTGGATGGGCATAAGTCGTGTGCTCCAGCTCCGAGGTTCCCAGTGTTAACCCTATCCAAAACCTTAACCCTTAACCTAACCATTCAGAATGAGTGTCTAAACTTAATGTTTTAACCTTATCCCAAAACCTAACCCTTAACCATTCAGAATGAGTGTCTAAACTTAATGTTTTAACCCTATCCCAAACCTTAACCGTTAACCATTCAGAATGAGTGTCTAAACTTAATGTTTTAACCCTATCCCAAATCTTAACCCTTAACTTAACCATTCGGAATGAATGCGTGAACTTCACTGTGGAGTTTCTTTGTTTGTTTTAACCCTATACCAAGTGGTGTAGTGGAGGGTATATTTTTCAGTGAGCATTGAGTATACTCACTTCTTAATCCCCACTGATACGTATCAAAGTAGAGTAGCGGCGGTATACGCTGTATCAATTAATAAGGCTGATGGAACAGATCAGAATGTTTCGCTTCAAATGGTGATAAACTATTATTTCAACACATTTTAGCAAAATGACATTTGCGGGGAAAAACTTACGAGTAAATGTTCCAAAATGCAACTTGCGGAAAACACCTTTCTAAACTGCACACCGCACATGCGAGCAGATTCATGGACAGAGATCAAATAAAATGTTATTAGTCACATGCACCGAATACAACAGGTGTAGTAGACCTTACAGTGAAATGCTTACGAGTCCTTAAGCAACAATGCAGTTAAAAAAATATATAATAATATGAATAAGAATAAGAAACAAAGGTAACAAGTAATTGAAGAGCAGCAGTAAAATAACAATAGCGAGACTATATACAGGGGGGTGCCGGTACAGAATCAATGTGCGGGGGAACCGGTTAGTCGAGGTAATATGTACATGGAGGTAGAGTTATTAAAGTGACTATGCATACATGATAACAACAGAGAGTAGCAGCAGTGTAAAAGAGAGGGGGGTGGCAGTAGAGAATGTCTGCTTGCTCTTCAAAAGTGCTTTCCTCTACATTTGAAAAAAAATATTATTATTTCACCTTTATTTAACCAGGTAGGCTATTTGAGAACAAGTTCTCATTTACAACTGCGACTTGGCCAAGATAAAGCAAAGCAGTGCGACACAAACAACAACACAGAGTTACACATTAAATTAACAAACATACAGTCTATAATACAATATAAATAATCTATATGCAGTATGTGCAAATGAGGTAGGATAAGGGAGGTAAGGCAATAAATAGGCCATAGTGGTGAAATAATTACAATATAGCAATTAAACACTGGAGTGATAGATGTGCAGAAGATGAGTGTGCAAGTCAAGTAGAGATACTGGGGTGCAAAGAAGAAAAATAAATAACAGTATGGGGATGAGGTAGTTGGATGGGATATTTATAGATGGGCTATGTACACGTGCAGTGATCTGTGAGCTGCTTTGACAGCTGGTGCTTAAGGTTAGTGAGGGAGATTTGAGTCTCCAGCTTCAGAGATTTTTGCAGTTCGTTCCAGTCATTGGCAGCTTTGGGGGTGACCAGTAAATATACCTGCTGGAGTGCGTGCTATGGGTGAGTGCTGCTATGGTGACCAGTGAGCTGAGATAAGGCGGGGCTTTACCTAGCAAAGACTTATAGATGACCTGGAGCCAGTGGGTTTGGCGACGAATATGAAGCGAGGGCCAGTCAACGAGAGCATACAGGTCACAGTGGTGGGTAGTATATGGGGCTTTGGTGACAAAACGGATGGCACTGTGATAGACTGCATCCAATTTACTGGAGTAGATTGTTGGAGGCTATTTTGTAAATGACATCGCCGAAGTCAAGGATCGGTAGGATAGTCAGTTTAACGAGGGTATGTTTGGCAGCATGATGCTTTGTTGCGAAGTGGAAGCCGATTCTGGATCTAATTTTGGATTGGAGATGCTTAATGTGAGTCTGGAAGGAGAGTTTACAGTCTAACCAGACACCTAGGTATTTGTAGTTGTCCACATATTCTAAGTCAGAACTGTCCAGAGTAGTGATGCTGGACGGGCGGCAGGTGTGGGCAGCGATCGGTTGAAGAGCATGCATTTAGTTTTACTTGCATTTAAGAGCAGTGGAGGCCACGGAAGGGAGTTGTATGGCATTGAAGCTCGTCTGGGGGTTAGTTAACACAGTGTCCAAAGAAGGGCCAGAAGTATACAGAATGGTGTCATCTGTAGAGGTGGATCAGAGAATCACCAGCAGCAAGAGCGACATCATTGATGTATACAGAGAAAAGAGTCGGCCCGAAAATTGAACCCTGTGGCAACCCCATAGAGACCGCCAGAGGTCCGGACAACAGGCCCTCCGATTTGACACACTGAACTCTGTCTTAGAAATAGTTGGTGAACCAGGCATTTAGAAACCAAGGCTGTTGAGTCTGCCGATAAGAATGTGGTGATTGACAGAGTTGAAATCCTTGGCCAGGTCGATGAACACGCTGCAAACAGGATTGTCTCTTATCGATGGCGGTTATGATATCGTTTAGGACCTTGAGCGTGGCTGAGGTGCACCCATGACCAGCTCGGAAACCAGATTGCATAGCGGAGAAGGTACGGTGGGATTTGAAATGGTCGGTGATCTGTTTTTTAACTTGGCTTTCGAAGACCTTAGAAAGGCAGGGTAGGATAGATATAGGTCGGTAGCAGTTTGGGTCTAGAGTGTCTCCCCCTTTGAAGAGGGGGATGACCACGGCAGCTTTCCAATCTTTGGGGATCTCAGACGATACGAAAGAGAGGTTGAACAGGCTAGTAATAGCGGTTGCAACAATTTTGCCGGATAATTTTAGAAAGAGAGGGTCCAGATTGTCTAGCCCGGCTGATTTGTAGGGGTCCAGATTTTGCAGCTCGTTCAGAACATCAGCTATCTGGATTTGGGTGAAGGAGAAATGAGGAGGCTTGGGCAAGTAGCTGTGGGGGGTGCAGGGTTGTTGACCAGGGTAGGGGTAGCCAGGTGGAAAGCATGGCCAGCCGTAGAAAAATGCTTATTGAAATTCTCAATTATCGTGGATTTATCGGTGGTGACAGTGTTTCCTAGCCTCAGTGCAGTGGGCAGCTGGGAGTAGGTGCTCTTATTCTCCATGGACTTTACAGTGTCCCAGATCTTTTGGGATTTTGTGCTACAGGATGCAGAATTCTGTTTGAAAAAGCTAGCCTTTGCTTTCCTAACTGCCTGTGTATATTGGTTCCTAACTTCCCTGAAAAGTTGCATATGGCGGGGGCTATTCGATGCTAATGCGGTACGCCACAGGATGTTTTTGTGCTGGTCAAGTGCAGTCAAGTCTGGGGTGAGCCAAGGGTTAGTTCTATATATTTTTTTAATATTTTTGAACTTCAACATACTCTCCTGCAATCTGCCTCACCCAATGTGGTATGGATCTGCTATTTTCTTTACTTTTGAACTGGAACCCCCCAGTTCATCCTGGGGAGCAATTTTAAAATGCCTGAAGGTACCACGTTCATCCGTACAAACAATAGTACGCAACCATGCAGACGTCATACCGTTCAGGAAGGAGATGCGTTCTGTCTCCTAGAGATGAACGTACTTTGGTGCGAAAAGTGCAAATCAATCCCAGAACAACAGCGAATGACCTTGTGAAGATGCTGGAGGAAACAGGTACAAAAGTATGTATATGCACAGTAAAACAAGTCCTATATCGACATAACATGAAAGGCCGCTCAGCAAGGAAGACGCCACTGCTCCAAAACCGCCATAAAAAAGCCAGACTACAGTTTGCAACTGCACATGGGGAAAAAGATTGTCGTTTTTGGAGAAGTGTCCTCTGGTCTGATGAAACAAAAATAGAACTGTTTGGCCATAATGACCATTGTTATGTTTGGAGGAAAAAGGGGGAGGCTTGAAAGTTGAAGAACACCATCCCAACCGTGAAGCACGGGGTGGCAGCATTATGTTGTGAGGCTGCTTTGCTGCAGGAGGGACTGGTGCACTTCACAAAATAGATGGAATCATGAGGGGCGAAAATTATGTGGATATATTGAAGCAACATCTCAAGGCATCAGTCAGGAATTTAAAGCTTGGTTGCAAATGGGTCTTCTAAATGGACAATGACCCCAAGCATACTTCCAAAGTTGGGGCAAAATGGCTTAAGGACAACAAAGTCAAGGTTTTGGAGTGGCCATCACAAAGCCCCGACCTCAATTTTATAGAACATTTGTGGGCAGAACTGAAAAAGCGTGTGCGAGCAAGGAGGCCTACAAACCTGACTCAGTTACACCAGCTCTGTCAGGAGGAATTGGCCAAAATTCACCCAACTTTTTGTGGGAAGCGTGTGGAAGGCTACCTGAAATGTTTGACCCAAGTTAAACACTTTTAAGGCAATGCTACCAAATACTAATTGAGTATATGCAAACTTCTGACCCACTGGGAATGTGATGAAAGAAAGAAAAGCTGAAATAAATAATTCTCTACTATTATTTGACATTTCACATTCTTAAAATAAAGTGGTGATCCTAACTGACCTAAGACAGGAAATTGTTACTAGGATTAAATGTCAGGAATTGTGAAAACTGAGTTTAAATGTATTTGGCTAAGGTGTATGGCTGACGTTTTACATTCTCCCAAACAATTGTGCAATTTTTTTATTTTTTTGCGGAACTTATTTTTTTACTTATTGTGTACATAATGTTGCTGCTACTGTCTCTTATGGCAGAAAATAACTTCTGGACATAAGAAAAGTGATTACTCACCCCAGATTGGAAGAAACGTTTTCCTTTAACAAGTACAATGAGAAAGATATCCTGCTTTCACCGGAACAGGCCCAGATCCCCGCCTTTTGCGTGACGCAGGAGATCTGAGAATCCGGAGGCAAGCTAGTAAACTCCCATTGCCTTCCAATTCTTCTTACTAACGTGCAATCATTGGAAAATAAAATTGATGACCTAGGGTTAAGATTATCCTACCAAAGGGACATAAAAAACTGTAACATCTTATGTTTCACCGAGACGTGGCTGAACTAAGATATGGACAACATAGAGCTAGCGGGATTTTCCATGCACCGGCAGAACAGAGACGCTAACTCTGGTAAGACAAGAGACCACCTTTACTCCACACACAGAGATGCATATAAAGCTCTCCCCCGCCCTCCATTTGGCAAATCTGACCATAATTCTATCCTCCTGATTCCTGCTTACAAGCWAAAACTAAAGCAGGAAGTACCAGTGACTCGCTCAATACAGAAGTGGTCAGATGACACGGATGCTACACTACAGGACTGTTTTGCTAGCACAGACTGGAATATGTTCCGGGATTCATCCAATGGCATTGAGGAATACACCACCTCAGTCATCGGCTTCATCAATAAGTGCATCGATGACGTTGTCCCCACAGTGACTGTACGTACATATCCCAACCATAAGCCATCTTTATTATCATCATATTGTATGAGCCATGGCTCTAGACACTATCCATTTTAGACAGAAACGCAGTATAACCAGGCGTTGCGTCACCTTGAAATTGACAAATTGACATTTTTGGGTAAACAGTGTTTACCCAAAAACATGACACAATCAATGAGTCTTTTCAATATTTCCCTTCACCTTTTCATTGTGCAGCTCCGTTGCCCTGTGCGCTTGTTTTTTGAGCTGTAGATCCACTGTCCCCAAAAGTTTTCAAAAGCACAATTGCTTGTAAGTGCCCAGCCGTACTTTGGAGTCTCGTTGCTGCCTTGGTTAGACAACTCAAGTTTGCAAAGCCAGTGTGGCTCCAAACACCAAATCGATCACTTGCAAATAATAGGCATTCCCAGCAGTACAGTTTGCAGTGCTTCTCGGAGCCTGTGAGCCATTGACAGCGCTCGTAGTTGAAACTTTGAAAGTGGCTTCCCGCCTGTGACGCTTTGTGGCGTCGGGCGCCTCTCTTACAATGTCTAACTTTTCTTTGAAAAGTTCGTCTTGAGAATGGCGTTATAATTATATCCTCGACCAAATCGATATCTTCTCTCCTTCCGCCATTGTGGGTTGAAAAAACAGCTTATAGTACGTGAATTAATTATCAATTATTCGATTACATTCAGTTTCTAGATCTGCATAGACCTGCCCATATAGGACTGCTTCTCAATATTGGTAATCCAATCAAAAGACGTGCACGCACTACGCCTGACTAGCTGGCTCCTGTGTACACTGGAGCCGCTAGCAGGCGTACAATAGCCAACTCTAAAGCTGATTGGTTGACAACTATAATTTTCATTTCCATTCCTATAAGCTACAAGCGCCCGCACTGTTGATTCTGAAGGCCTGAGGGCAGATTTTAAGACCCTGGCAACACATGATGGCTGAATATGATTGGATAAAAGATCTAACATAAAGACCAGCCCTCCAAATCTCACCTGGGGCTGGAAGCAGTGCAACCAAGAGGAAAGCTATGAAATGAAGAGTATAACTCTTACTCTGGGGAATAATTTAATACATATTTGTGGGAAAATATATTTTAATTTTTTTTTAATATTCTGATGATGTTTAGGCCAGCAGAGAAGGCTGCAGGCCCTGATGGCCCACCACTGGTGTATGGATGGGTGTATGGATGGAAGGAAGGAAGGAAGGAAGGAAGGAGGAAGGAAAGGAAGGAGGAAGGAAGGAAGGAAGGAGAAAGGAAGGAAGGAGGAAGGAGAGGAAGGATATATGGATGGATGGGTGTTGGATGGATAGTAGATAGATTATCGTTGGATGTGACAGTCATCAGACAGGATGTACACGGCTCTTTGGACAAGTCAATAATCAGAGAGGCTGTTAATAGTTTAACAGTGTATCATGTTATTACAGTGCTTTGGAATGTATTCAGACCCTTTGTTTTTCAAATAATCAAACTTTATTTGTCACATGCGCCAATATCAACATGAAATGCTTACATAAAAGCCTTTACCAACAGTGCAGTTCAAGAAGAAAAAGAATATATTACACAGTAGACTAAAATAAAGTAAAATAAAGTAAAAAGTAACAAGTAAGAATAAAAGGCTATACACAGGGGGCACCCGTACTGAGTCAGTGTGGGGGTAAGGCTGTTGAAGTAATCTGTACATGGTGGGGCCGAAGTGACTATGCATACGTAACAAACAACAGCGAGAAGCAGCAGTGTACAGAAGGGAGGGGGAGGGGGGGGTCAATGTAAATTGTCCGGCGGCGATTTTCTGAATTGTTAAGCAGTCTTATGGCTTTGGGGTAGAAGCTGTTGAGGAGCCTTTTGGTCCTAGGGTGTCCGGGAGGTGCTGTTGATGTGAGCCATGACCAACCTTTCAAAGCACTTCATGGCTACCGACATGAGTGCCACGGGGGGGTAATCATTTAGGCAGGTTACCTTCGCTTCCTTGGGCACAGGGACTATGGTGGTCTGCTTGAAACATATAGGTATTACAGACTCGGTCAGGGAGAGGTTGAAAATGTCAGTGAAGACACTTGACAGTTGGTACGAGGCATGCTGTGAGTACACGTCCTGGTAATCCATCTGGCCCAGCGGCTTTGTGAATGTTGACCTGTTTAAGGTTTTGTTCACATCGGCTACGGAGAGCGTAATCACACAGTCATCCAGAAAGCTGGTGCTCTCGTGCATGCTCCAGTGTTGCTTGCCTCGAAGCGAGCATAAAGGCATTTAGCTCGTCTGGTAGGCTCGTGTAACTGGGCAGCTCGCGTCTGGGTTTCCATTTGTAGTCCGTAATAGTTTTCAAGCCCTGCCACATCCGTCGAGCGTCAGAGCCGGTGTAGTAGGATTCAATCTTAATCCTGTATTGACGCTTTGCTTGTTTAATGGTTCGTCTGAGGGCATAGTGGGATTAGTCTCCTCCTCCTTGAAAATGGCAGCTCTAGCCTTTAGCTCGAAGCGGATGTTGTCTGTAATCCATGGCT
>NC_036838.1:57271516-57316416 GCF_002910315.2 Salvelinus sp. IW2-2015
TCCACCTGGCGCACTAACCAAAATACAGGGTGGTCCGCCCAGGGGCCTGTTGCACAAAAGTAGAATTTAAGACATCCGGATAAATGACTCAGCTGAGCTCAATGAAAGCCAAAACATGTGCGTCCAGGCTTAATTGGTTGCACAAAGACCAAGCCAGGATGAGCAGACACGGATTCATTAAGCCAGGTGAAACCAATCCTGGATAGGTGCGCGCTCACGGCTCACTCAAATAGACCCCGCCACAGATCACAGATTAACTGATTTACCATGCAACTAGAGCCGCGTACTTTCCCCGTCGGAAGCACAAAATCCTCATGGAGGCATACGAGGAGGTAAAAGATATATTTAAGAAGAAAGGCAACACCGCCACAGTGATAAGCAAAGAGAGAAAAAGCGTGGCAAAGTCTTGCAGACCGCCTGATGCGTAAGTAGTGCACATACACACTCACCGCTCCGCTGAAACATCACAATTACAATTCAAATTATTAATTCACACTCCAAAAATGCGATTGTACTGTAATTATGAAACGGTTAAATTTTTAATTGAATGCACTGCAGATATGAGTGAATTGTGTAAAGTAACTCCATCACACTGTATAAAGCTATGATTAATTTTTTTGATATTTTTTACTGAAAACAGAACAAAAATACCAAGTAATTTTTGCAGTGTGACTCCATTAATGTGTTGTTGTTTGTGTGTGTGTGTTGTGTGTGGTGTTGTGTGTGTTGTGTGTGTGTGTGTGTGTTGTGTGTGTGTGTGTGTGTGTGTGTGTGTGTGTGTGTGTTTTGTGTGTGTTGTGTGTGTGTGTGTGTGTGTTGTGTGTGTGTGTGTGTGTTGTGGTGTGTGTGGTGTGTGTGTGTGTGCTGTTGAGATTAAACATGAACGGCCAAAACGAACCATGGCAGCAGTCAAAATTCAAATACAAGAACATTCTGCAGAATGTATGGTCCCTGACTAATATTTAACAAAGCACAAGCCATATATCTACCCAGAAGGTGCTGCTCTCACACATTGTCGTTAACTTTTAGGCAGTGAAAAGAAGATACCCAACAGAAACAAGGCACGGTGGCTGCGTCACCAAAGGCTGAAACCTTACCCCAGCAGAGGACATGGCTTGGAGCTAATAAAGGCAGGCCCGTCTTAGAGGGGATCCCTGGGGGAAAGAGACGAGCATAGTTCCTCCCAAGATCCACCGGCTTCATTCCAAGTATGTCCTTTCCATCTCATACACATGGCGCATTACAACCACATTCATATTGCATCAATTTGGATGTCTGACTTTGGGTTTACCTCATTGCCTTTTGCAGTGTCTAGCAGCACGGTTTTCCTGTTAGAGCCACCAGCACAGCACCATGACGATGCTGATCCAGTGATACTCCATCAAAGGCATACTGTAGCCTGGCATGTCTTGTCTCTAGCTTCAATATGAAATTCCGAATTAAAGTGTGATTAGGTGAAGGCCCAGTGCAGCGCACAGCACATCATGAACGATGATGCAGGAGAGACCATCTCTCTGATTCCAGAAGCATGAGGTATCATTTAAGACTGTGAAATAACTATTTACTCTACAATGAGTAGGAGTCTATCAAAAATCAAAAAATCTAATTCTTTTACGACCCAAGATCTATACCAGTGGAAAAACCAAGCCTGGACAACAGAGGCGTATTAATAAAAGACACCACATCCTGCCAAACTTCCAGCTGCCTAATTATTGTGTTCACAAGCTCACAAGCTATCAGAAAAGTTTATTGGCAACCACCTCCGGCGCCTAGAAAACTGGCAGACTTAGACATTCAGTACAGAAGAAAAATGAAAATCTTGCACCTGGATCCAAAAATAAAAAAGAGGACAATTAGGAACTGGACTTGAAAATTAAAAAAACTTGAGAGGGAGGTGAGATATGCCTTCATGTACACTGTATGCAACTGTACCAAATGTATTAATCATTATTTTTCTTTCCTCCCCAGCTCCAGAAGATGACACAGCTCAAAATAAAAATTAGTATATTCTTCTAAGTCAAGGACCATGACATATGAGCTCTTATTGTGAGCAACACAGGACTGGACATCGTTCTAAGGTTTATTTTATTTTCCCAGCAATTCAGTACAACCAAGTCATCTTATAAGGCATGCCCTCTTTTGCCCACCCCCCAGCACCAGTGTGGCCTACTAGCCTATATGAAGGCCCAAAATTGGTGTGTTCCTTCTGCCTCTGACAATGCATGCCATTCCGTGAGCACGTGGTGGATGAAGAAGCACTTTGTGCTGAGAGACCTTCAGCGAGAAAGGGTCTTCCAGGGACCGGTGGACCCACTGGCCTTCCCTGAGACCATCTAATTGAAAGATACAGGTTTCTGCAGAGGATCAGGTATTATGCAAGACTACTGGCTCCCAGGATTAGCACCGCACTTGCACGAGACCATGCACTTGCATGTGAGCAAATGGTTTGTGATGGCCTTGCGCTTTTTTGCTAGTTGGACCTTCCTGCTTACTCAGTGGGATGCAGAACAGCTGAACCAAGCCACATTTGCGCCAATAATAGAGTGTGTGTCTGGCTATCAAAGCATAGCGAATGCTTCATCTCCTTCCCTGCCACAGAAGACTCTTGACTCAAAGAGGAGTTCTATAGATGCCAGGTAAGAGGATCTACAAATTACATGGACAACTGTTAACACATAGAGGATACTCATTACTTTGTGTGGACAGGTTCCCCAATGTCATTTGTTCAGTGGACTGCCACGCCAGGTGGTGCTAAGATTAGGTAAGAAGTGGGTAGGCAGGTAAGGTAGGAGAGGGGACTCTTTAACTTTCATTGCTTTGGTTCCGTCCAGACCCTTTTCCCCTCATTACTGTGTTAAGGAAATAAATTCCCTGTGAACCTTTATTTTCTCTGCCTCTGTCGTCCTTCCCCGCAACTACGATCACATACTTTTTCACTCCACGGGGAGTTGAGATGTAGCAGGGTGTTGTGTTCCCTCCAAGAGGTGTATATAACACATACACTCATATATCCATCCATCCATCCATAGTAGGTTGGGGTCCACACAAGTCACAATGAATATGCTATTATTATCTGACATTGGTTGTTTGCAGAAACCATGTAACCAAAACCTCCATGAATTAAAACTGGTGGACAAATATAACATATACACTACACTGCCTGATCTGATCTCTTCCAACAAAAATTCAAAACTGAGAAAATGGGGAGAGAGAGAAAGGGAGGGCAAAAGAGACAAAAAAAAAGGAGACTGAAAGGTGACAGATTTTGACGTGAAGTGAGACAGGATTACCATGGTAATGACAGCCTATTACTCATTAGAGCTGTGTTGGTGCAGGCTAGTTCCAATTCTTGTCGTTAAACACTGCCTTTGAACTGTTAATAGAACCCTGAAACCYAACCAGGCCTTAAAACACAGGGAGAGAGGGAGAGCAGAGGAGAGAGACGTATAGAGGGAGGGAGAATAGAAGAGATTGAACACACACACACCTATCAAAGGTAATGAAGCGTGGCTTCATAAACATGGACCTGCTGACCTCTTTGACAGACAGCTCTCAGCCAATCATAGCTCTGCTAGTCCTGCAGGTTCAGAGGTGTGTTTGTGTGTTGTGCGTATGCATGTGTGCGTCAGTGCCATGTCAGCAGTATCTGATTAGGATTAGATGTAACAGTTGTTTTAGTTTTGAGGTATATATTACACACCCAGTCTGGAAGGAGGAGAGGAGGAAAGGAGGACAGGGGGAGGAGGAGGAGAGGGGGGGGAGAGGAGGAGGTGTGGAGGGGGTGAGGAGGAGGGGGGAGGGACAGAAGGTAATACCTCCATTACTACACACAGAACCTAATTATTCCACACCCACCCAGCCACTCAGCCAGCCACCCACACACTGAGGTTTAAGTAACCACACCTGTCTCTCTGCCCACAGTCTCCTCCTGCCCCAGGCTGATAACCTCTCCTCCTCCAGATGGTGAAGAGTGATCCATCACTCCAGAGAACGCATTTCCACTGCTCCAGAGTCTCCAATGCTGGCGAGCTTTACACCACTCCAGCTGACGCTTGAAATTGCGGATGGTGATCTTAGCCTTGTGTGCGGCTGCTTGGCCATGGAAACCCATTTTATGAAGCTCCAGATGAACAGTTCTTGTGCTGACGTTGCTTCCAGAGGCATTTGGAACATTGTAGTAAGTGTTGCAACCGAGGACAGATGGTTTTTATGCGCTACCCGCACTCGGTGATCCCGTTCTGTGAGCTTGGGGGGGCTACCACTTCGAGGTTGAGCCGCTTTTGCTCCTAAACGTTTCCACTTTACAATAACAGCACTTACAGTTCACTGGGGCACCTCTAGCAGGGTAGACATTTGACAAACTGACTTGTTGGAAAGGTGGCATCCTATGACAATGCCACGTTGAATGTCACTGAGCTCTTCAGTAAGGCCATTCTACTGCCAATGTTTGTCTATGGAGATTGCATGGCGGTGTGCTCGATTTTATACACCTGTCAGCAATGGGTGTGGCTGAAATAGCCGAATCCACTAGTTTGAGGGGGTGTCCACATACTTTTGTATATATAGTGTATCTAATCACACACAGACACACACACGGTTTCCTAGGATTGAGTGTGCTATAAATAACAGGGAGAAGGAGAGGAAGAGGAGGAGGAGAAGGAGAGGAAGAGGAAAGGGACACACACAGACACCTCATGCTCTTTCAAGGCAAACAGTGGCTACTTTGAAGAAACTAAAATATAAAATATATTTTGATTTGTTTAACACTTTTTGGTTACTACATGATTCCATATGTGTAATTTAATAGTTTTGATGTCTTCACTATTATTCTACAGTGTAGAAAATAGTAAAAATAAAGAAAAACCCTTGAATGAGTAGGTGTGTCCAATCTTTTGACTGGTACTTTATATATTTATTGTTTTTGTAAAAAAAAAAGACCATGAGATATCCCGAAAAATCGGTCTTCTCACAAAWTTGTCTGTAGCGTCCAAACGGTTTGGCYTATAAACTATTATGACCCCTCTATGGACAGATGAGACTCTCACAACCCCCACAAGCATCTTGGGAATTGTCTGAAGTTGATACAGCTGATCTGCCAACATCTGTCTGTAGTGTCCGAACAGTTTGGACTCTGTGGGAAGGTGAAACTCTCACGAACACGTACATGTCAGTTTMTTTTGCTCTAGGACAACCACATGCCTCACAAGACTCATCTATAGGTCCCCCAGAACCCCATGAATGGAAATATGGAGACTGTTTAGTGCCAAAAATAAGGGGTTAATTACATGTACAAAAATAAGAAATGTTTCCTGATCTTTCTTATACCTCTCAGATATCAGATAGACACTTCAGAACAAACATCCTTTAGWTTTGTTTTTGGSWMTCTGTTTTTCCATGTAGTAAATGTTATTCAATGCGTTTGTACGGGCTAATAGCAGTAAGGCCTAAAAGAAAATTCATTAAATAATTATTTTTATATATATTTTTTATAATTCAAGGGATCTGAAAATTCTCTATCAAATAGCAAAATTATCCTTGGTATCACTTTTAGTACATGAGAAAAATGTTTTATGATTATTTTAAGGATTAGTATTACATAGTTCAAAAAAAGTGAATTGTTAATAGTTTTCTCAGGAACTTTCCCTGAGTGTGCCACGGGCCCTGTTTTCATCCTGGGACCTCTTTTTATTTATATATATTTTTTATTTGAGTCATTTAGCAGACGCTCTAATCCAGAGCAACTAACAATTAGTGCATTAATTTTAAGATTGCTAGGTGAGACAATAACACATCACAATCATATCAAGTACATTTTCCTTCAACAAAGTATTTATCAGCAAAGTCAGTGCTAGTAGGAAAAGACAAGTGCCCGTGAGAGTTACTTAAGATACTCTTCAAAGTAGGGGTTTCCGATGTATTTGGAACATGAGCAGGGACACGGCTGTCCTGACTTTACCGAGAAGCTTGTTCCATCATTGGTGTGCCATGACAGAGATGAGCTTTGACTGGGCTGAGCGGGAGCTGCCCTTCCATAGGGGTGGGACTCGGGAGGGCCAAGAGACCAGAGGTGGCGGAACGGAGTGCTCGGGTTGGGATGTAGGGTTTGAGCATAACCTGAAGGTATAAGGAGAGGCAGTTCCCCTTGCTGATCCATAGGCAAGCACCAGGGTCTTGAAGATGGTGCGAGCTTCGATTGGAAGCCAGTGGAGTGTGCAGAGGAGTGAGGTGACATGGGAGAACTTAGAAATGTTGAACACCAGGTGGGCTGCGGCATTCTGGATAACTTTCTGTGGTTTGATGGCACAAGCGGGGAGCCTAGCCAACAGAGAGTTGCAGTTGTCTAGATGGGTGATGACAAGTGCCTGGATTAGGACCTGTGCTGCTTCCTGTKTGAGGAAAGGTCATACTGTAAGGATGTTCTAGAGCATGGAACTGCAGGAGCGAGTCACTGCTTTGATWTTTGAAGAGAATGACAGGGTGTTGTCCAGGGTTACACTRAGGGTCTTTGTACTCTGGGAGGGGGACACCGCGGAGTTGTCAAYCGTGATGGAGAGGTCTTGGAGAGGGCAGGCCTTCCCCGGGAGGAAGAGCAGCTCTGTTTTGTTGAGCTTGAGGTGGTGGGCCAATATCCGAGCTGAGATGTCTGACAGGCATGCAGAGTTGCATGTCGCCACCTGGGTGTCAGAAGGGGCGAAGGAGAAGAGTAGTTGAGTTTTATCCGGGGCCTCGCAGGGCCCTTCACCCAGTCTCGCAAAAATACATTTAAAAAATGTCATGATCTTTTGGTCAATATTCACCAATTACAACTGAAATACTAATATTTTTCTATTTAATTTAAACTGTGTTCTTACTCTTAACAGTTTAGAAAGTCACAGCTACACCCCTTTAACTAAATTGAAATGTCAAACCCCATTATTCTATCACCACGCTTGGCTAGTACATGGTCTTGAATAAAAACATTTTTATACCCAATTAATTTAAAAGGAGTAGAGGCAATCTGAGTCCAGACACTTCTTACTTGGTTACACAATTTARTTGCAGTATTAATTCATAAAATAATTCAGTTACATTCAAAATATGATGGAAAATATGACAAGAACTTTAACCTCTGTGTTATAGCACTTGGGCTACAGTCAGCAAAGATGAGGAGTTGAACTGATAGTGCCTTTTAACTCAAATTCTTACCTGATGACCTGTTCGTCCTTAACCTGCCTCAACATGGGCGATGCTCTCTCTCTCACTCTCTCTACTGCCCCTCTTTGACCCTGACAATCATTAGACCAAATACTATTATCATATGACTGCATCACATATGCAGCAGCACCTCCAGTACCCGCCTACTGATATACAAACAACATTATGTAGGTAAAAAATAATCCTAATGATTTTATAGTTAATTTCCATTATCAATTGGTTATTTTATTTATTGTTTGATAACATTTTTTTTTTAAAGGGAAAAATTGCCTTTAAAAAAGCTGTAGCATAGCCTACGATAGATCTATTATTAAGGCTTATTTCAAGTGACATGGGTTCCATAAAAAAAAATATATTCTTCTTTTAAATTGCTATTGTWGAAATAGACTTGTCATATGTTATTATTAATTAATAGCTAGGAATGGAAATCCCCTCGGCATTACTGATGCATTCYGAAGCCGATGGAAAAGGTACCCTACCTTACTTTGGGTTACTGGGTCGGCCTACATTATAAGGCTTCTGGCGCCTTCTATTGACCACATYAATACACTGGTAAATCTTTGGGCGGGCTATTTTAAAAAGGTAAAAGCCTGTCTGTCTTTATTAGAAACGTTCTGGGGGACTGGGAATATAGTGCTAAACATCTGAAATATGGGCTAAATAACTCAAAAGCATAATAAATCATACTACAATGTAAAGCYTATTTCTTATCAGTCACTCTAATAGTCTAACATTTGTAACAAGCTTTATACAAAATCTCAGCAAATCTTACAATTTGTATACATTAAAATGTGTACAAAATGTACATTTTTTACATAGAAAATGTGTCAGCTAAATTTGTAAACCTCCCTCTCCATCTGTCTTGGAACATGTAGTTCTTCGCAGATGGAACTACATATGAACTACACATCCCTACACCCGCGTTAGTTACCATAGCAGCGAGAGTTTAATTTGTGTTCCGCCATGGCTAGYAGTCCGTCTAGAGTTTTCGCTGCTTTATTACCCGCCGCGGGAGATATTTACCGGGACGAAAACGAACCAGGGATGGGGGGACACACGGTTACTGTTCAGCGAACCCAGAACAGCGCGCGGGAGGTCCAGGTGACTGGGAGCGCAGAGGCCTCGTGCCCAGCCGACCGCGCTACTGTTTCCGTTAGTTTCAGAAACAGCAAGGAGTCGGTGAACGACGTCACCAACAGCATCTCAAGGAGAGTAGAGTACATTCTACAGACCCTGAGACAACACCATGTCAAGGTAACTTAGAGTTCATACAACCATAGATATCCTATTAAATGACTAGATGGGCTATGTCATAAAGCCTTTAAAGTTCCAGAATGGCTTTGAAAATGGCAGCCATATTGTTCAGGGTCAAATTCAAACCAGTAATTGGAATGAATGGCAGTAGAGACGTAATCCTTATTATACTTATGCAGGAAAATAAAAGTAAGGCATGTGATATATCAGAAATTGTGTAATAGAATTGTCAACCTAAAATAGTCATACAATTATAAATACAGTTTATAAGTGTTTTATACAAATGTTCTGTATAAATAGCCTCTAAAATATGTAAACAGACCATAAATGTATAMATTTTAGTTATTGGAAAGCKGTGAGTGCTATTGTATGATACAAGTATTTGATACAAGTACTTGTTGCATTTACAACTTGTCKAAGTTCTATAATCAACTTATTTCCTCCAGTGTATGTATGGGTGTGGATTGACTGCAGTGTTTGAATGGAATATTGGCATATTGGCAGTTAATTTGAAAAATAAATCCATGGAATCATTCCTCTAAAACTGGCTGCCTAGCTAGCTAACAAACWTACAGTGCAGATAAATTCTTCAAATTCATTATTTTACACAAWATCTTATCACAGCACTAGCAAACCAGAGTTGACCAACTCAATGTTTTTTTTGTTTGGACCCCGGCAGCAGCTAATTGGGTATCCTAATAAATACAAAACAATGACCAAAATGTCTGACCTTTATCCCATCATATGAAGGATCGTGTCTATTCTAGTATTATAATTCCTAATTATATTAGTTCAAATAACTTTCAATATAGATATATTCGCATATAGGCCTAAAACAATTCAATAGGATATCTATTGCTATTGGTTGCATAGGTAATTTCATATCCCAGCTGTGTAATTCACTATTTCAACTCCAGGCCTCCTGTACCCCCAAAAGCACAATTGTTTTTGTAGCCCCGGACAAGCACACCTGATTCAACTTGTCAACTAATCATCAAGCCCTCAATGAGTTGAATCGTCTGCGGATACAACTCAAATGTGTGCTGGATTGTTGGGGGTACTGGGGGAGTGGAGGTGGGCAACTTGGTTAATGCATGTCCAGTGACATTGACAGACAGACAGACAAGGGCAACATCAGTCAGCACAACTGACTGACTGACACAGCTATCTAATCACTATAAAGTAGGATGTTTGAAGTTTCTCTCTCTCCTCCCTCCTCTCCACTCTTCTTCTCCTCCTCTCACCCTGCAGGGGGAAGAGTTGACAGTGACGAGACACATCTACAGAGCTGATGACCTGTACCACATGGAGGCTCTGGTAGGTTCCCTGTGCTGAAATCCTAAACTTGTATGTACAGACTGAAGTAAGGCATGCATTAATGGGAAAGGAATGGAGACTGGTCTATGAAGTGTTAGAAATTATATTCTAGTCCATGTCTGAGTACTTTTGAGTGGTCTGCCAGGTCAGAGGCAGTAGGGATGACCAGGGATATGCTCGTCTCTCTGATAAATGTGTGAATTAGGCAATTTTCCTGTCCTGCTAAGCATTAAAAATTCAATGAGTACTTTTGGGTGTCAGGAAAATTTATGGAGTAAAAGTACAACATTTTTCTTTAGGAATGTAGTGAAGTAAAAGTAATCAAAAATATAAAAAGTAAAGTACAGATACCCCCCAAAAACTACTTAAGTAGTAGGTTTCAAGGTATTTTTACTAATACTATTTAAACCACTGCATGAAATCAATAATTTGCTAGTAACAGATGACATTCATATTCTGACTATCTCTGAAACTCACTTAGATAATACCTTTGATGATACAGTGGTAGCAATACATTTACAGAAAAGATAGGGGCGGCAGGTAACCTAGTAGTTAGAGCGTTGGGTCAGTAACCAAAAGGTTGCTAGATCGAATCCCTGAGCTGACAAGGTAAAAATATGTTGTTCTGCCACTGAACGAGGCAGTTAACCCACTGTTCCTTGGCCATCGTTGTAAAAAAGAATTTGTTCTTGCCTAGTTAAATAAAGGTTAAATAGAAATGCCAATGGTGTTGCTGTTTATATTCAGAACCACATTCCTGTAAAGATTAGAGAGGATCTCGTGTTAAATACTGTTGAAGTAATATGTACAAATTAAATGTGTCTTCCGTATTTAACCCAACCCCCTCTGAATCAGAGAGGTGCAGGGGGCGGTCTTAATCGACATCGGCGCCCGGGGAACAGTGGGATAACTGCCTTGCACATGATGGCAGATTTATACCTTGTCAGCTCGGGTATTCAATCCAGCAACCTTTTGGACCAACACTCTAACCACTAGGCTACCTGCTGCCCCATGGATAACATGTGTGAAATGCTTGATAATGTATGTGATCAACAGAGAGGTATATTTTCTGGGTGATTTAAACATTGACTGGCTTTCATTAAGCGGCCCACTCAAAAAAAAGCTTCAAACTGTAACCAGTGCCTKCAACCTGGTTCAGGTTATCAGTCACCCAACCTACTAGGGTAGTTACAAAACAGCACAGGAATTAAATCATCAAATKKATGTATTTATCACATCTTTACTAATGCTGCAGAAATTTGCTTGAAAGCAGTATCCAGATCCATCGGATGTAGTGATCACAATATCGTAGTCATATCTAGGAAAACCAAAGTTACAAAGGCTTGGCCTAATATAGTGTACAAGAGGTCATACAATATGTTTTGTTGTGATTCCTATGTTGTTGATGTAAATAATATGTTGGTCTGTGGTGTGTAATCAGGAATAAACAGACACAGCACTTGACACATTTATGAAATTGCTTATTCCAGTTACTAATAAGCATGCACCCATTAAGAAAATGACTGTTAAACTTAAATCCCCWTGGATTGATGAGGAATTGAAAAATTGTATGGTTGAGAGAGATGAGGCAAAATGAATGGCAAATAAGTGGCTGCACAACCGATTGGCAAAGGTATTGCAAATTGAGAATCATGTGACTAAACTGAATAAAAATAAGAAACTACACTATGAAACAAAGATGAATGACAAAGAATGATAGTATAAAGCTTTGGTGCACCTTAAATGAMATTTTGGGAAAATAGCAAACTCAGCTCCATCATTCATTGAGTCAGATGGCTCATTAATCACAACACGAACTGATATTGCCAACTTTAATGATTTTTTCATTGGCAAGATTAGCACATTTAGGCATAACATGGCAGCAACAAATGCTGACACTACACATCCAAGTATAACTGACCAAATTATGAAAGACAAGCATTGTAATTTTGCATTCTGTAAAGTTAGTGTGGAAGAAGTGAAAAACAATTGTCTATCAACAATGACAAGCCACCGGGGTCTGACAACTTGGATGTAAAATTACTGAGGATAATAGCGGACGATATTGCCAATTCTATTTGCCACATCTTCAATTTAAGCCTACTAGAAAGTGTGTGCCCTCAGGCTTGGAAGGAAGCAAAAGTCATTCCCCTACCTGAGAATAGTAAAGCCCACTTTACTGACTCAAATAGCTGACCAATCAGCCTGTTACCAATCCTTGGTAAACTTTTGGGAAAAATTGTGTTTGACCAAATACAATGCTATTTTACAGTAAACAAATTGACCACAAACTTTCAGCATGCTTATAGGGAAGGACATTCAACAAGCACAGCACTTACACAAATGACTGATTGGCTGAGAGAATATAATAATAAAGACTTCAGTGCGGCTTTTGACATTATCGATCATAGTCTGCTGCTGGAAAAAAACGTATGTGTTATGGCTTTACACCCCCTGCTATATTGTGGATAAAGAGTTACCTATCTAACAGAACACAGAGGGTGTTCTTTAATGAAAACCTCTCCAACATAATCTGGGTAGAATCAGGAATTCCACAGGGCAGCTGTCTAGGCCCATAACTTTTTTCAATCTTTACTAATGACATGCCACTTAAAGCCAGTGTGTCTATGTATGCGGATGACTCAACACTATACGTCAGCTACTATGCCAAGAGTGTGCAAAGTGGTCATCAAGGCAAAGGGTGGCTACTTTGAAGAATCTCAAATATATTTAGATTTGTTTAACACTTTTTTGGTTACTACATGATTCCATATGTGTTATTTCATAGTTGTGATATCTTCACTATTAAATTATACAATGTAGAAAATAGTAAAAAAAAATAAAGAAAAACCCTTGAATGAGTAGGTGTGTCCAAACGTTTGACTGGTACTGTACTTAAATGTTTTTTTCCATATCCCAACTCCCCCTGAGAATGGGGCCAGGGTCAGCCATTAACAGCGGTGACCTTGGCGCAGTTTGTGATAAGTGCCTTGCTCAAGGGCACAACGACATTTACCTTATCGGCTCGGATTCGAACTAGCGACCTTTCGGTTACTAGCCCAACAATCTTACAGCTGTGGGTGTGTGTTTTTACAGGTGATGGTGGTGTTCTCAGATTTTGGTCAGATGGAGAGAGTGTGTATTGTTCTGTTGGAGAAGCTGGATAAGAGTGTGTGTGTCAGCACACCTCACTTCTACCACAGTGAAGAGTGTCTCAGCCTATTGAGGTAACACACACACACACACACACACACACACGTACACACACACTATACTATCATAATAATGTGTGTGTGTGTGTCCAGGCGGAGCGTGTGTGTAGCAGCAGTAGAGAATGCTCGTCTGAAGGCGTCTGAGATTAGCAGCATGCTGGGACAGACTCTGGGGCACCCCCTACTGGTCAGAGAGGAAGAGGCCATGGAGAGAGATGGAGGGAGAGAAGAAGGAGAGGGGGGGGAGGGGGTACACAGGCCTAGCATCAGTGCGACCTCTCGTGTGTTTGTCACCTTCAACCTCCGACACAAAGACAGAACCAGGAAGAAGATTTGAAGACTACATTACCCATCTACCCCGTCAGCACAGTGCAAACACACACTCCCTCACAATCACACTGTAGATATGAAGACAAAGACGAGGATGGACAGTCATTGTTTTGTTTAGAATAATATTTATTCAAGCCTTTCCTCAAAGCTTCTGTCCATAAACATGAATGTCAATAAATTATGTAAATGTGGCTGTTCTTGATTCAAGTTTGAGGTCTTTATGATATTCTGTCTTTAATTTTGTTCTGATATGAAATACTGTATGACATCTTCAGTGATGTAGTGGTTAAAACAGTAGGTGGGTAAACGCTGATCACCGTTTGCAGCTAATAAAATAATGCTTCCTATATTTTCAATGCATTTTTCCGCAATAGGTGGCTAAATGCGTAAAAGCCTTTTCCCCTCCACTAAATCACTGTGTGAAATTAAATTGATCCTGTTGTGGGGGAACAGAGAGAGGAGCTGTCCTTTTCTTTACATCTACCGTCCAGTTAGGTGTCCCACTGACACACACACACACACACTCTTGTGGTCCCTGTCTGTCAGTCTTCAGGGAAGATCTCTTGGAGCCAGGGCTGCATGATGAACCGCTCTCCATCAAAGTGTGTGAAGTACTGCTCAAGGGTGGGGATCTCCGGCTGGAACACACACACTCGGAGGTTCAGTTAGGTGTGTATACGTATGTTTGAGTGTGTCAGTTTGCCTTCAGAAAATATTAAACCCCCTTGACTTTTTCCACATTTTGTGTTAGACTGAATTTAAAATKGATTCATTTGAGWTTGTGTCACTAATCTAGAGGAAMACCTGGTAGCACAKGCAAAATCCTAGAGGAAAACCTGGTTCAGTCTGCTTTCCAACAGACACTGGAAGACAAATTCACCTTTCAGCAGGACAATAACCTAGGCCAAATCTCTACTGGAGTTGCTTACCAAGACGACATTGAATGTTCCTGAGTGGCCTAGTTACAGTTGACTTAAATTGGTTTGAAAATCTATGGCAGGACCAATTTGACAGAGCTTGAAGATTTTTTTAAAAGAATGATTGGCAAATATTGTTTAATCCAGGTGTGCAAAGAAATTAAGATATTTACCCAAAAAGACTCACAGCTGTAATTGCCGCCAAAGGTGTTTAACGTGTATTGACTCAGGGGGTTGAATACTTATCTAATCAAGATATGAGTGTTTTATTTTTCATACTTWWWWWMAAWWWWWTCCACTTTGACAAGAGTATTTTGTGTAGACCGTTGACAAAAAATRACAACTAAATTCATTTTAATTCCACTTTGTAATGCAACAAAATGTGGAAAAAGTAAATGGGGTTGAATGCACAGTGAGWGTGTGTGTGTGTGTGTGTGTGTTCGTGTTCCTACCCTGGTTCCAGTGACCCGTTCCAGCCTGGTCTGAGGCAGGTATCCCACTAGGAAAGAGGAGGGTCCAGGACCGCTGAATAACACCTTATAGTGGGGGGTATTCTCTGCGGTAACCTACACACACAAAGTGAGAGGTGAAGGTCATAAATTCAAGCTAGAATCCTTAAATTGTTTAACTGCCACTTCCGTTAGTGATATTACAGTACAACAACGATGTCCCTCGGACATCATTGCACACACGATAGAACAGCAGCATGTAGGACCTATTGCAATTGTTATTACCTTGACGCTCCCCAGCTCTGTTTCGTCAACAAAACAAAAACGACGGTGGGGCGGACAGTGCCACCGTTTTTCCCTACTGTGGATTCCATCTTTAAAGAGCAACTGCCCCTAAAAACCAACTTCTCCTTTTGAAAACAGCCCATGTGGCATCGATATGAGTCAAACATTTATTCTAGTGTCAAAATTCACTACAAAGTGTAAAACTGATAATTTGTCATAAAAGTCATTCTCGTCCAAAACGGAGTTTTGTAAGTAAATTCATCACGACTTACTTGAGGATTTGGTAATGCATTACATATGTAACGGATGTGGAAATGGCTAGCTAGTTAGCGGTGGTGCGCGCTAATAGCGTTTCAATCGGTTACGTCACTCGCTTTGAGACCTTGAAGTAGTGATTCCCCTTGCTCTGCAAGGGCGCGCGGCTTTTGTGGTGCGATGGGTAACATTGCTTCGTGGGTGACTGTTGTTGATGTGTGCAGAGGGTCCTGGTTCGCGCCGGGTGAAGGGAACGACTAAAGTTAAACTGTTACACTTACATGCCCACTTTTGCGAATTATACAATTGCCCAGTGACAACACCTTTGTAGTCCGCCCCCAGCTGCCATGTTGTGAAGTCTGCATATGGTGCAACACACACACACGTCACCGCAAATAGGTGGTAAAATGGGCTTCCATAAAGTTGGCAAAACACTTACAATGCATTTCAAAAATATTGCCAGATGACCAGGAATGGATTACATCAGACAGGTTCACGTCTGTGATTGGTGTTGGGGAGTATGTTGCTAAGTGGACGGTTCGAACTTATATGTGGACAACTACAAATACCTAGGTGTCTGGTTAGACTGTAAACTCTCCTTCCAGACTCACATTAAGCATCTCCAATCCAAGTTAAAATCGGCTTCCTACAAGGCATCCTTCACTCATGCTGCCAAACATACCTTGTAAAACTGACCATCCTACCGATCTTCGACTTCGGTGATGTCATTTACAAAATAGCCTCAACACTCTACTCAACAAATTGGATGCAGTCTATCACAGTGCCATCCGTTTTGTCACCAAGCCCATATACTACCCACCATTGCGCCCTGTAGCTCTCGTTGGCTGGCCCTCGCTTCATAGTCGTCGCCAACCACTAGCTCCAGGTCATTACAAGTCTCTGCTAGGTAAAGCCCCGCCTTATCTCAGCTCACTGGTCACCATAGCAGCACCCATCCGTAGCACGTGCTCCAGCAGGTATCTTCACTGGTCACCCCCAAAGCCAATTCCTCCTTGGCAGCCTTTCCTTCCAGTTCTCTGCTGCCAATGGCTGTAACGAACTGCAAAATCACTGAAGCTGGAGACTCATATCTCCTCACTAACTTAAAGCACCAGCTGTCAGAGCAGCTCACAGATCACTGCACCTGTACATAGCCCATCTGTAAATAGCCTATCCCATACTGTATTTATCTTGCTCCTTTGCACCTCAGTATCTCTACTAGAGGTCGACCGATTATGATTTTTCAACGCCGATACCGATTATGGAGGACAAAAAAGCGATACCGATTAAATTGGCCGATTTTTAAAATGTATTTGTAATTAATGACAATTACAACAATACTGAATGACACTTATTTTAACTTAATATAATACATCAATAAAATCAATTTAGCCTCAAATAAATAATGAAACATGTTCAATTTGGTTTAAATAATGCAAAAACAAAGTGTTTGGAGAAGAAAGTGAAAGTGCAATATGTGCCATGTAAAAAAGCTAACGTTTAAGTTCCTTGCTCAGAACATGAGAACATATGAAAGCTGGTGGTTCCTTTTAACATGACTAAATGACTATCCATAGTTGCCTCTTGATACAGCTACAGCAGTCTTAAAATGGACTGTTACTTTGAATGCAACTTTAAGATGTTAAAAAACATTTGAACTCCAATTGAACTCTGACATTTCCTGACATCTTATTTTCTTCTCTCTCACTCTAGTTATTCTCAGGAGACAGGTCAGTGTGTGTACAGGGAACACGTTTGACCAGGTGGAGTCAGACTTCTACTTCATCGCCCTGGACCACTATACCAACAAGGCAGAGGAAGCCAAGTTAGGACCAATGAGTCACCAGCTTATTTTATTCCTTACACAGTTCCGCACATATCACTCCACCTTCCTCAAACTCCAGTGCCCTACTTTTGTTTACCATTTTACCAATGTCTATGGATTGTACAAGGATTTGAAGTTGGGACATTGACTCCATACTAAATCTAATTCCATCTCCTATACTGTTCTGGCCTCTCTATAGATTATGCTGATGCCCCGTTGTAAGAACCTGGAGAGCTCCACTGGTTCTGAGGGAGGTTACGTGGCCACAAACAGTGCCTGGGACACCTTCCAACGCTACTGCTGTCTGGAGAACAGCCAGAAGGTGGTCAAGACATCTGCTGCAACTTCATCTTTAGTGTGTCAACTCTGCTGCACCTGGGAGCTATGGCACCGTTTTCCCAACAGTCATGTATGCTTAAACATACTTGTGTGCTCATTTATGTGTTTAAAGAGTCAATCAGTAGTTTAAACAACAACAAAGTGGATCTCCCAGCCATGTTTCAGTAAAAAGCTGCGGGATGGGGCTGGAGAAATTTAACCACCCTCTCTAATTCATAGACAGAGCTATGGATGCAAGAACTGACCATCACGCATCCTTCAATAGATGTATTTATTTTTGTTGGAGGAGACGACCCAAGGTTCCTCGCCTTGGACCTCCTCCAAAGGATTTTGAGAAGGATGCGAGGGGTTAAGGAGAGATGAATTGGGACAAACTTATTCTGTTTGCACTGATATCTTTGTTCTACTTGTGCCGTTTCCACAGATGGCCCTGGCTTGCTGATAACATCTGATCCGACTCTCCCTGCGATTTGACTCCTGCATTACTAACTTTATTCAATAAAACTTCCAATGCCAAATTTAAATGAGATTGTCTATAAATTACAATGGTAGTTCCCACCCAATCAGACAATTAAAATCGGTTTTCCTCGGTGCAATGTTTGGTGAATGCATGGTGTCGTTTTGTCCTCAGTCCTCCTGCTGCGTGTACTGATTCAGTTCTAAAACAACCTTCATCAAGTCCATCCTCAACGCCATAACTTCAACGGATTGTCCGGTCTGCTGAGGGTCATTGGCTGCCACCTGCCCTCCATAGAGGTTCTGCACGACTCCAGGGCAAGGAAGAGATCGCCGCCGACCCCTTCTACCCTCTCTTCCAAAGACTCCTCTCTGGCAAACGGTTCAGGTTAATCACGACTAAAACCCTGCCACCTTGAACAGTTTCTTCCCCCCGTGCCGTGGCCCTCACCAACCCGCCAGCTCGGCCACGATGATCCTCTCATCCATGGACTTCGCACTATTCATCCACAGACTACGCACCATCATCCCTGAACTGCACATCTCTTACATGCATCATTTATAATGTAGCTTATAAATGTTCATATAAGCTACATTGCGCGTGTGGATCTGTGGAAATTCTGCATCTATATTCTGTTTATTGTACTGGATRAMCTGTAGCAGATTCTGCCCTTTGTGTTGTTCTGCTCTCTCTCCCAGGACTCGTCCTCTGCTCGCTCGACCACATCTCTCTCCACTTAGTGTTTGGTTGCGCAATGATGCTTCATATTCGCGTGCGCCATCTCGTACACGTTCAACTTTTTAATTGGATTTGACAACATACACCTGGTGGGTGATAGAGGACAACAATGTTAAGCTTGAGTGGACAAGTGACAGCATGGAATTTAAGTAAGGAGATGGACAGGTGAGAGCAGGAGAAGAGAGAATCTCCACTTAGGAACAATGTGTACACCCTGTGCCACCACCGTGAYGACCAGATGACTGAGAAAACGTAGTCAGATTRAGAGAGCTGCTCTTTGGGGCGATCCATGTCTCCGTCAGGGCCAAAAAGTAAAGGGACTGAAGGRCAGCATAGGCTGAAATRAACTCKGCGTTCCTGACCAYAGATCAGCAGTTCCAAACAASGCCAGAGACCAGGAATTTCACGTGGWTTGTGCRCACAGGGTACACTAAATTAGAAYGGTTGCMGTCAAAGGGTGGAGAGCRTCTGTAAAGCCTACAGGGAGAGGAGCGAACTGGGATATGAAAGTTTCCAAAGCTACAAAAGAGTGAAATGAGAGAATCTGAAAAWAACTARGTAAAAATACTCAATTAAGAGAGTGGTGTGGAGCCTTGCCCTCTTTCCTTCCTCGAATATATTTCTTTAATTTTAGATTTGTGTAATTCTTGAGAATTTTGATACTACTGCACTGTCGGAGCTAGGAACACAAGCATTTCGCTACACCCGCAATAACATCTGCTAAATATGTGTATGTGACCAATAAAATTWGACTTGATTTAACACAGAACAGTCCGTTTTGGCAATAGCCTTAGTTGAGATGAATCCGCCGCTTACAGCTGCTGAGAAAACAGGAGAGACTGAAGTRCTAATGGCCTTGCAAAAGGTGAAGAGCACACCTCCCGGTACTAATTGCCTAGGTTGATRTGTCAATCATCTGCAAGTTAACAGCAGTCAGCAGTYTGCACATCAAGTAGGCAGCACTTAATGTAGACGGCCCTAGCTAGCAAAGATACATTACTAAACAACAGATAGACAAAATTATACTTACCACTCCTGGAGATATCAGGAGTCTATTTAAAATTTTTACCTTACTTTACCAGGTAAGTTAACTGAGCACACATTCTCATTTATAGCAACGAGGGAATAGTTACAGGGGAGAGGAAGGGGGATGAATGAGCCAGTTGGAAGCTGGGGATGATTAGGTGGCCATGATGGTATGAGGGCCAGATTGGGAATTTAGCCAGGACACCGGGGTCACCACCCCGACTTTTACGATAAGTGCCATTGGATCTTTAGTGACCACAGAGTCTAGACATCCGTTTAACGTCCAATCCGTTAGACGGCACCCTGTGAGTTGAGCGGTTGGAAATCATTGCTCTACGTCCTTTCCAACCACTACGCACTCACAGGAAAAAACTTAAAAACTGCCACTCCAAATTCACTCCAGTCATTAAAAAAAAAACATTTGGTTTTAAAGTATTGAAACCAAACCATATGAAAAGTGTTTTAATAAAACATGACTAAAAGGTGCTCATCATTTCAAATAGGCTACATGTCATATTAATATTGCCTATTTTATAGATAATAGAACAAACAAAAATGATTTTCAGTTTATAAATACTTTGCTACAATGACACAGTTATCTACGCAGCTCGTTCCTTTCTTTTAGCATGTGCACGTAGTAAGTACACCATCATGCTTTCGGGATACGTGTCTTTTCAGATTCCAAAATGATTCTTTAGGTTGTGGACACTACATCACTGCACTCCCTCCTTTGCTCTTCATCTTTGTAAGTCACCTTGATTTTGCACCTGTGCATTTTATCAGTTTCTTTATGAAAATATTTAGCAAACTCCATGACAGTAACTAAAGCAAGGGGCTATTAGCAGCACACGGCCTACGAATGCATGCAGGGCCTGGCATTCCCTGATCTCGTGAAGTGAGCGCTACTGGAGCGGGTGAGAAGGCCGATGCTCCAGCCTTTGGGGATCACGCTCAGCTCTCCAGCTCCGCTCACATGGTCTGCACAGGGCAATGTCCCCAATTACTGCCCTGGGATATTTTCGGGGAGACCAGAGAAAAGAGTGCCTCTTACTAGCCCTCCAACACCATCTGGTATCCCATTCAGGGACCAACCAGGACCAACCCTGCTTAGCTTCAGAGACAAGCCAGCAGTAGGGTGCAGGGTGGTATGTTGCTGGCTATAGAATGATAAGTATAGTCAGATAAACTGATACCTGACACGGACATGTTAGCGTGGCGGGAAGATCATGACCCAAGAGGGTACCATGAACCAAGAGGTTGTGAGTACAAATTCCAGGTGAGGACATTCTGCTCAACCTTAGTAATGCCTGTGTACTAAAACATCAGTCTTAAAGCCTAGGCATTAGGTTCAAAATTGTCAAAGAAACTAACTCAGAAAAGTGTGTGCGCGCATTAATAAGAGGCCTGTTATAACAGTTCTGTGTATGTAGAATGACCCCAKGATGTCTGGGCACTCAGCCAATACTTGACAGAAACTAACTGGTTCCTCTTAAGTTAACTGGAGTCAGAGTAAAGGTTAAATCCTGCACACCAATGATAAAGCTATTGTTCTGTCTGGAGCCTGTTTCTGGGCCAAAGATGCATGTTTTGTGTGTGACCAGTACGACCATACATGACCTGGGTCGACAGTCAAAGGCACTTGAGCTACTGTTAGAGGAAGTATGACTGGAGTGACTTCCTGTCATTCTGGCCCCTATTGTCCTCACTGAGTTGTGACAGACTGAGGCAACCTTTTCACACACACAGTCACGTGTTTTGCAGATGCTTGCATGGGGTAGCTTGACTGTATAAATGATCCTGTACTCTTTGTACAGGAGGCTCTCACTCMATCTCACCTGCGTGGGTTGGGCGACCAGGCTCCACATTATAATACGTTTTTAATAAAAGTAATACCTTTTGATTTTGCCACTACTCGTTATTAGTTAAAAGGTAGAATTTCCACCACAATGTTCAATAATAATTCCTTTATAAATGAACATGCACAATGCAATCATCTACGACTCTACGTCAAAGTGTCTTAAATATGTCAATTGGAAACACSATGCTAAAAGCACTGTGTGGGAGTATCCCTAATCTTGCCAACAGAAAAAAAAAGAGCCATGAATGGAATAATGGTTCACCAATCAGGGCCTTGATTGGCTCGGCAACAGTAACAAGGCACGATATGTAATGAAAACAAATTTGGTGGAGAAAGTTTTTGGAACCATTAAGTGACATCCTTGACAACCGATAAATAAAAGGTATTCTTGCAACGTTCCCAAGAAACGYGTCTAGAACATTAATGTCTTACATTCGGAGATCATGGTAACCACGTTCTGGGTAAGTTCTATTTGACGTGGGAATGGAAACATTCCTATGAAAATGTTAGCTAATGCCCTAATGAGACTCTTAAAAGGAACATTCCTCCTGGAAGGAGCTTTGAATTGGTCAGTATCCTACAGAGTGGTCTGCTTCTGCATCTTACAACTGCCTGTAGTTATTGTACTCTGCCTCCTGGACCCATGGGTTGAGGCACCCTGGCATATCCAGGATGGAGTGTCATGCACTCCACCCCTCCTGCCACCTGACTGCACCTGTCCATAACCTCTAATACATGACATAGATGGAAGGGACTTCATCACCCACTGGAGAATAGAATATAGAACCTCACCCAGAGAGCTGTGCAGGTCAGTGTGTGGTTAAATAGACGTGAATGGGGAGTCCCATAGGGCGGCACACAATTGGCGCAGCGTCGTCCAGGTTTGGCCGGGGTAGGGCGTCATTGTAAATAACAATTAGTTCTTAACCGACTTGCCTAGTTAAATAAAGGTTGAATGAATTAGAATGCCATTCTAGTTCTGGTTAGACTCTACACAAAACATATTTGCTAAGTGTAAACATACTGTCTTTATAAGCACATCAATATATTTACAAATGTTTTGTCTTTGTAACACGAACACACCCATAGATTTTTTGTTGATAAATGCATCTACGCTCAAGCTGGGCAATGTTTGTGCAATGCCATCATATAGCCTACCCCTGTAGGGATATTAGTAGTTTKGGGATTTCTCCCCCAGGAAAAATATCAGTTGATATAAGAGACAAAACTAGCCAGTTATAGAATATTGTGTTGTATGACAGCTGASCTGACTGAAGACCACAGGCATTCAACTTGCAGTTGATATCGTTTCCATGGTAACGTGTCTTTACATGACATGATGAAACTAAGTTTCAAGATACTTTCTTAGCAAGGTGTAGTAGAACGAGTCTCTTATGAAACACATTCCAGATCCTCGTTCTTGCYATCTTGGCATAACTTTGATTTGACAGAGAAATAGCTGCAGCTGGCTAGTCTATCTATYCCCAACCTATGCTAGCTAACTGCTGTCAGCATGGCTAAACACAAGGTCAGCGCAGGCTTTAGCCTACATAGAACGGAATTAGCTGACCATCGAGATGASGAGTCAGTCAGGAGGGGAGAAGTCCTCAACTTCAAAACTTCTTTCCATAGYAAAGCTACCTCCTCATTTGGGTGCACCCTGCTCATCCACTCTGGGGGGGCTCGGAGCTCTGGGTCCCARCTGACGATCACCCCGATCATGTGACCATTCCGCTCCATGACGACATCACCCACACGTAGGAAGACGAAGGGGGGGCGCGGCCTACGGACCGACCGGGAGGCTGGGGGGATAAAGAGAGGATATGTGGTAAAGTAAGAGAGAAGAAAAAGGWGAGGAGAAAGGAGAGGTTCATACCAATCAGACCAGGCCAGTAACAGGAAGTAAACCAACCCAGACTGGTTCTGCAGGGTTTCTCCCCTTCATTCCTGACTGGCAGACACACCAAGAACAAACACACACACCTCCAAAAAAGCCCAGGTCGTTGTCTTGCAGCATGACCTCCAGAGCAGGAGACTCTCCAGGAACCTCTCCCTCCTCTTCCCCTGCCACCAGCACCCTGGGAGTTAGACAGACAGTGTTACCATGGCTGCTTCCAAAATGGCCTGTGGGGCCTGGGTCAGTCTGCAGGTAGTGGATACTATAAGTTGGTGTATAATGTAACAGAGTGTACATTCAGTATCACTCAGTCAAGGGAATWGTGTTCTTTCTAACAAAGATAATCTACATACATTTCAGGATGTTGTGTATCCCTGGTAATAATCAGAATTAATGTAAACACTACCGTTTTGAAAACATAACTTGTGCCAAAAAGAATTGGTCTCTTGGCACAACTTTCCACGCATGGTAAGTTTTTTTTTTTAAAGTTTTTTTTTAAACAGGCCCTGTTGTTAGCTCATATCCCAGCGATAATGCCTTGCATTACGCMTGGGAAGAAAACACTTTTATTTGCTCAACTTGCTATTGACTCAACTTACCAAGGTAAACACTGACTATATTAACCCACACAGCTACAATGATGCACTTTAAYGCAGGTTTTAGGAACTCATATTGAAGCTTAGAGACCCCAACTAATGTATACAATGATATACTTTGGTTTAGATACAAGCATCATGAAACCTCCGACATTAATTCATTTGCCAATTATTTATTTTTTTACCTAACTTAGCACCTTTTTCATGTGTTTTTTTCCTTCAGACTCCATGAAATGATTACCTCTTCCTAAATATTGWGTGAWWTTATGAATTGTGTKTATGGTTTCCTAGAAACATGGGTGGCTCAACTTACCCCAYTCACCCCTACAGCAGGGGAATCAAACTCAATTTCTGGAYGACCGAGTGTCTGCTGGTTTCTGTTTTTTCCACTTTGTGTCCAATGAAGACCCAGACAACAAGGTGAGGGGAGGTCCTAACTAATCAATTACTTTAATTGATCAAATAAGTACAAGGGAGCAGTGAAAACCCACAGACGCACAGCCCTCCAGCAATGAGTTTGACACCTCTGCTATAAGGAGTAGTGCTGTAGAATTACTAGAGGTAAATGTGACGTACGTGATTCTATCCATAAGGTCTGCGATCCACTCTGTCCAGACAGTGGTGTTCAGGTAGGACTTCCTCCACTCACCCCACATACCCAACAACCTGGTCGAGACAGACACATTAATAACCCTAACCTCTTACCCCTAACCCTAGCCCCGGCCTAACTCGGTCCAGATAGCGGTGTTCAGGTAGGACTTCTTCAACTCAACCTAGATACCCTGGTAGAAACAGACATGCATTATAATAACCATAACCCTGACCTCTAACCCCTGATCACAGATACCCAGAAAATTGCAGTATAAACAGAAACATTATTAACCGTAATCCCACACCCTGCAGTCAGATATTTCACTTATAATATTAGGAGAATAAAGGTAAAAGAAAAGCTCTCATATGCTGTGCCATGTTTGTTGCTAGATTTAGAGAGATGGTGGCTCTCAGAATGGTGAGGCGTAGGGGTGTGCTTGCAGATGAATGAGTGCCATGCCATTAGGGGGTCTGAGCGGACCGTTACCGTTTGGTGGAGTGGTAGCGCTGCGCCACGGACGCTCCGGTCCACCGGGAGATGAGGTACTGGGCTGGTAGCGCGGAGAGCAGTAGGGTGAGCTGCAGGATGGTTGCCACCGTTAACTGGGGCATCACGACACCTGACCTTACCAGACAGAGCACAGGACAGAATTATCAGTAGGCTAAAACGGTTGGTGCCAGCAGGTAGGTATGCCTGCCGTAGGCTATATAAATAAATAAATAAATAATTTGAGCATAAGTTAAATTAAGTTTTATATTCGGTTTTCTTTCATAAATAGCAACTGAACCAAGCAGGCCATGACTATGAAAATGGTRTATTCTGAAACAGGTGTGGATGTAAAATGGTTGTTTTTTTTTTAAATGGAGAAAAAAAATCTAAATACAAGATTTTGGATTTAAATCTTCAATAGCCAATTTGACAGGCTGTTTGGCTCATCTCAGTGACGAAGACCTTAGCAGATGTTTCTGATTAATAAACAATGCCATGCTGGTGGGTGGTAACTAGGCTTGGGCGGTATCCAGATTATCATACCAACCTTGTGCCATACCGGGATTGTCGGTAATACCAGCACTGAACACAAGGGACGTTATTTTCTAACCACCCCAGCCTCTAATACAAAGGTTAGCAATGCTATAAAGTGCATGTAATATCCCATAGAGAATGCTAACTAAATACTAATGAGCGCAWTGCAAACATTTTATACAGTCTAACTATTTTCAGGACAGACAATACAGCTCAGAAAGTTATACAAGTAACTTAAACTTAACCTAAACATGCTACTCACAAATTTTAGATAGCAAGGCTCCTGATCCAGGAGGGGATTCTCTGCTGTTAACAAACTAAGCTTGATTTTGGAACAAGCTTACCACTTAGCTAAATGCTACTAAATTAGCAAACCAAAATGCACAACTGCAGAGAATTTAGCACATTTTAGTAAGTTAACTTAATATTTATAAGATATCTAGCTGGCAAACGTTTACTTGCGAATTCCATACTGTAACTAGATCACCAGTCGTGTGTGCGCTGCACAACTGAGTGACTCACAAGGCACCATTCTCTCGTCCTTGTGTGTTTGTAAACAACCATCACGTGACTTCAAAATGAAAAATTGTGACAAGAGAAATTAAGAACGAGATCTTTATCTCCTAACGTAATGCACGTTGACTGCAGGGATTTACTTAAGTAGCTACAAATATTCCCATTTATAAAAATTWAAAATGCAACGAAATAGTTTAAGTGATATTGAAAGAACAACCCGTGGAAATGTCTAAATATACGGTATACCGCCCTRGCCTAGTGGTAACATTAAAATAAAACCCAGCCCTGACACTAAAATAATTTGTATGTCATATAATAGGAAAAGACATCGCAGTCACATGGATTTGCATTTAGTGGGCAGTTCAGATTTATCATACTTTCATCAATAAGTCATCATTTTTGTCATTGTGCAACATCAGGGTCAGCTCTGGCAATCGTCTTTCAACTCGAAAAAGTTGATTCCTACTGATGTAAACAAACAAATTATATATTGTGAATCCATGACAGAATCCATGACAGACTATCCAGGTGAATCCAGCTACAACCCCTTATTGGTGTCACTTAAATACACTTCAAATTAGAGTAGATGAAGGGGAGGAGACAGGTAAAGGAGGATTTTGTATGTGTACCAGTCAGAGGGTGAATGTGCAAGACAATCTTTAAGTGCCTTTGAACAGGGTCGGTAGTAAACAAAGTGTGCCATGACTGAAAATGATATACACTGAGTATATCAAACACTAGGAACACCTTCCTAGTATTGAGTGTTCCTAATGTTTAGTATACTCAGTGTATATAATTTTCATGGCACACTTTGTTTAAGAGCTATAGAAGATTCAGAAGTCAACCATTTTCATAGTCATGGCAAACTTGGTTCAATAGCTATTGGCCAAAGAAAACCGAATATCCAATGTAAAACTAATTTGACTTCGGTGCATATGGTCCATTTTTATTAATTGATTACATTTTGTCATAGCTCAACTGCCATATGGAAACATAGTCCTATTCTATGCAATAACTTTTTACTGTTATCCACCCAAATCAAATCGTATTGGTCACATTCACATGGTTAGCAGATGCTTGTAAACCCATAACGCAGTCATGCATTTTTTCATTTGCAGAAGAAGGCACACACTTATGCTATGATGACACAAACCAACTGACAGCTTTCTAAACCTAGCAGACATATTGGAAACCTTATCTTACCGTGATTATAAGAAATCCCGAGTCAAATCAACTTTTAAACAACTATCTGTCTGACATCGTTCCTGAGGAAGGCGACTAGTAAAGTCAGTTGACAGCAGTTGTTCTGTGGTGTGCGGAACAAGCCATGGCGCGAGGAGAAACAGCTCAGTGGTTTCGGTGTCCCTCGGTAGTTATATTTACATACATCTGTCCGGCAAGCGCACCTGCATATTTACATTGACAAAATTGTCAATATCGCGTGTCCAATCGCTGCAGTCCACGAAATACCGGCGCGCCTCGCCACGACAGGAATGCAAGAACCAATGGGACGCTCGAGGGAGGGGCKTTCCTGCAGACGCTGGAATGCCCACATGCAKGAACGTAGTATATATTATTTTATAAGTGAAACAGGAAGTCTGTCAGAAACTTGAGACATGCTACACAAAGCTACACTTCAAAATCATGGGCAAACTGTCAATCTTTTTGTTTGTTCTTTCATTTTACACCATTGTCAACGCAGGTAAGATGGACTACTAACTTTCTCYCAAACTCATTTAATGACTTATGTCATAAAATGTTAACGGTCCATTACTGTGTATAATGTCACTCTTTTCTCAGGTTCAGGATCACATTCTCTGTGGGCACTTGCAACATACATAATCGGAGAGACACCTTTCCCTGAGTTTACGGTTGTGTTGATGTTGGATGACGTTCAAATAGGTTACTATGACTCCAACATTAAACAGTCTGTCTACAGGGGTTACCATATTACAGACAAAATGAATGACGAAGCTCAGGACGGAACTTATGTACTTGGAACTATGTACCACCACATGAAAGAGAGATCATTTCGCCTAAAGCACCACTTAAATCTTACGGAAGGTGTTCACGTTCAGCAAAGAATCGGTGGCTGTGAGATACTGCACAATGGTGAACCGGCCCTGATCATGACAAAGAACTCTTTTAATGCAATTTTTGCAGATTATGCGGTATATTACAACATGACACATTTTACATATGATTCTGGGAAACTACTACTAGGATATAATTGGATGAGGCAAGCAACTGAAAGAACACTTTATGCTAATGTTTGGATCAACACACTGAAACACACTATTTGCATCAACACACTGAAAAAATGCCTGAACAGAGAGAACTTTGTGATGCGGAGAGTGCCTCCCAGACTCAGGTTGATAAAGAAAGAGGTTTCTGGAGACCTCCAGGTGATCTGCCTGGCGTTTGGTTTCTACCCCCGCCACATCAACTTGACCCTGCTGAGAGACGGCCATCCAGTGGCAGAACAGGAGCTGACAGGGGGCGAGGTGCTGCCTAGTGGAGATGGGACCTACCAGCTGAGGAAGAGTATTTATGTCAGTACTGAGGAGCTAAGGGAGAGACACAACTACACCTGCACTGCCTCTCACCTCAGTCTGAACAACAAGCTGGATGTCAGTTGGGAGTCTGGGGCGGAGAGAGTTCACCTATTCATCCTCTCAGCTCCACTGGTGATGGCGCTGATTGTTATTCTATTCTGCATTTTAATTTGCCTCACAAGGAGGATACGCGCCGCCTCGTAGAATTTGTTCCAACTAGCCAGCGTTGATGCATTAGAGGCCGATGAAATGAACCTGTCATCAGATTCTGAGATCTAATATTTTTTGGGGACACTGATGCGACTTTGTCAATTCACAATGAYACCTATGACTATGAGAGCAGACACAAAATGTGCCAATCATTATTTTATTATTGGTTGATTTCCCAACCTCACAACAAACAACTAATAAAGGATCAGGYTGTGGAGACTGTTGACAATTACATATATCTGGGCATTGGTCMAGATTTGCATGTATATATTTTACATTAACAAAAGTAATCTTTTAATAATTATTTTAAATCATGACTTTATATTAATTACACAATACACTTTATATCTGTGTTGTATTTCCTGATATCCAGTATCTAAACCAGGAGACAGTGGCGTGTATTCATGGGTGCCAAGGGAAGCCAGGCTTCCCCAAAGACTTTACCAAGAAAAAAACATTAAATCATTTTGTCTCTCTGTGTTTCATTTTTTTTTTTCAATTCTTAATTTGATGAATGTATTTCACCGGAGAAACCATCCAAGCGAGCAAAACAGCCCCTCTCTGTCTCTGTATGTGTAGCCCATCTGTCTGATGCTGTCTGGTCAAAAAGAGTATAATATTGTTGCTACCCATAACATTGAATGCAAGGGAAGCCAGCAAGTATTTGGCTTCCCTTGATTAAAAAAGTATAAAATAATAGCCAATCACTGTTGAGCGAAACTGAGCAAGCTCAACTGTGAAGGGTCCTGGTGCACCAAAAAAAAAAAGTGTCAAGGGAAGCCAGTCTGGATTTGGCTTCACACCAATCACATCACATCAAAAGCCAAACATCATGGACAGAAAAAAACTTGAATTGTTGATTCTCGTTGTGTTGTTGTCCTCCGGTGGCTAGCTAAAATTGTCCCCTTTCTTAAATTAGCCATGGATGGAGATAGGGATTTGGACTTGTGGTTTTATTTAATTCTCCGTACTGGCCAATGATTATAACGGCGATTCTGATCCAACCATAAATTCATACAGTGCCTGTTACCTGAGAGGATGGAAGTTCAATATGTAGCTAGATGTAGATGGCTAATGTTAACTAGCTGGCTCATCATCGTTGCCCATGAAAGGAAGATAGGCTAGCGAGTAAGCATTTTAGCCAGGTAGCCTAGGACAACTAAACTAAAAGTGTGTACTGTATGACAGAGTCATAGACCGTTTCAGGAACGGGAAAGATAGGAGGATGGCATTGGCGTTTCTCTACAAGTAGGGTGAGTCAACATGTTTTTTCTACACACAAATTAGTACATGAACAGCCACATCATATTTTGCTGATGTTGATTGGACTAAATAGTTTTTGGACCTTCTGCACACATCAACAACAGTCACCCACGAAGCGTCGTTACCCGTCGCACCACAAAAGCCGCGGCCCTTGCCACTACTTCAAGGTCTCAAAGCGAGTGACGTAACCGATTGAAACGCTATTAGCGCGCACCACAGCTAACTAGCTAGCCATTTCACATCCGTTACACCTATACCTCGATTGTAACTTGTAATATTCAACTGACAACTGAGAAGGCAATGCTGCAAAGGAGTGATTATTGGAAGAATCAAACCGCTCATGCAATGGGAACTGGAAGCATCGACTGCTAGAGGAGAGTGGATGATTGTAAGTGGAAACTTCAATGGAAGACTGTTGTGGAGTAGTGATGGGCATTCCGAGTCTTTTCGGTGAGCCGGATCTTTTGTCTCCATTCACCTAAAAGAGCGATTTATTTGGTTCCAAAACGGCTTTTCATTCAGTAGCTTAGTGCTTAAGAATTTATTTTAAAAATAGAATAAATCGAAAATGTCTAATGTAAAGGCTAAAATGTTGCCTGCCATTATGTCAAATTGTGAAATGTGATTTCAAATACATTTTTAAAGTTAAATTGCTTGCAAATTATACACCAAGTGTACAAAACATTAAGAACACCTGCTCTTTCCATGACATAGACTGACCAGGTGAATCCATGGGAAATCTATGATCCCTTATTGATGTCACCTGTTAAATCCACTTCAATCAGTGTTGCTGAAGGGGAGGAGACAGGTTAAATAATCATTTTTAAGCCTTGAGACAATTGAGACATGGATTGTGTATGTGTGCCATTCAGACGGTGAATGGGCAAGACAACATTCTTAAGTGCCTTTGAACGGAGTATGGTAGTAGGTGACAGGTGCACCAGTTTGAGTGTGTCAAGAACTGCAACGATGAACTGAACAGTTTCCCATGTGTATCAAGAATGGTACACCACCCAAAGGACATCCTGCCAACTTGACACAACTATGGGAAGCATTGGAGTCAACATGGGCCAGCATCCCTGTAGAACGCTTTTGACACCTTGTACATGCCATGCCCCGACGATTTGAGGCTGTTCCGAGGGCAAAAGGGGCTGCAACTCAATATTAGGAAGGTCCTGTTTTGTACACTCAGTGTATATATATTTTTAAACACATTGCAAAAATGTGCATGGAATACCTAGTGGAGTCCAGGGGGCTCATTTATAAACCGTGCATACGTATAAAATATACCCAAAGATGTGCTTGCGCCAGTTTTCACGCAAAAGTTGGCATTTATAAAAATGGAACTTGAYGTGAGAATGTGCTCACCTGCAAACTTAAGACCATGTGTACGCAAATTTACAGGTCGTTGAATTAAGTATTTTGGACATATGGGGGATGAAACACATCACCGCCTGGTTCATAAAAACATAATAACAGGATGCAGCCATTTGCCTTTAGTGAGAAGAGTGAAAATCGATGTGTTGGAATCTAAAATAATTCAACATAGTGTGAAGGATGGTTTTGTTCTCTTTTTAACAAAAATATATGCCTTATAGAAATAGGACATGTTAATCACAAAACATAGTGTGACTGCAGAAAGGCTGTTGTTAATCTAGGGTGTCGACTGGGTAAACCACAAGGTTGAGACAAGATGGAAAAATGCTGAATAACAAGAAAACAGGAACTGAGGAATGTGTAGGGAAAATGCTGAATAACAAGAAAACAGGAACTGAGGAATGTGTAGAAACCAACAAATCAGCTCAATCTTCACAAACACCATTCTGGACATTTGAATCCTGAGTGCTGTGTCTGGGCACCACCGATAGGCTAGCAAGTTTAAACCACGCTAAGCCTCTACTCAGGCCAACTCTAAAGTTGGAACTACCTCTGTCACAGTATAAAAGAAGATGTCTGTACTATTTCAGTCAGTTCCCTGCTTTACCCTGCGTGGTGATACAGTGAACCCGTATATACGAAAATTGCATTTACCATTCTGAGCTAATGTTAAATAAAAATACTTAAAGTACTGTATATTCGGTGACTTTGAATCACATTTTATCCTGATACCAGATTTGATTGACTCAACCTTTTACAATAGCCATAGCAATCTATTTCCTATTTATTTTATATTCATAACCATTGCAGAATAAGTTTGTCACCTTTTCTGGCCGTGATGGGTTCATATTCCTGAAGTAGCCATACAACAAATGACCATGCGCATCTCTCTTGCTGTATGCAATCCCATAAGCAGCGCGGTTTATAGCCTACAGTCGAGTTTAACAGGTGATCAAGACAGTTTGTGGTGTATTGGGGTTGTGCCGCAGAGCATCATGGGGGTTCTTTATTGTCCTCAACCACGGCAATATTCTGTTCAGCCATGGCAATATTTTCTTTAGTCACGTGATCTTCATTCACTTCACTSACGTTGCATCCTCAAGTTCGCTCATTTAGCAGTTTTTTATATTCAGTTCCTCT
This sequence comes from Salvelinus sp. IW2-2015, assembly GCF_002910315.2. Taxonomy (NCBI): domain Eukaryota; kingdom Metazoa; phylum Chordata; class Actinopteri; order Salmoniformes; family Salmonidae; genus Salvelinus; species Salvelinus sp. IW2-2015. The sequence goes on from NC_036838.1 coordinate 57,304,142, forward strand.
TCACAGCTGAATAAATGTCMTTTCCTTTACACACTGTATATTCCTCCCTTTTTAATCAAGTTGTTTTCCCGCTCCGTCATCCGTCTCRAATCCTTTTCTGCCGTCCATGACGAAGCTAACTCTCTCTCTTAGCTATGCACTTGCCTCAGCTAGCATTGCACTGTGCTAACATTAGCCTTTCAAACTCAACTCTGGACTTCGAAGTCAGTTCCACTGCTTTTTTAAATTGTTCCACTCTAATCACAGACTGATTGAGACCTGGAACACCAGGTGAGTGCAATGTAATTATCAGGAATAACAGAAAACCAGCAGACTCCRGACCTTGCAAGGTAAGAGTTGTATACACCTGGCTTAGACTGTACCATGGAAAATAAGTTTTAAACATAGAATAAAATAAAAAATTCTGTACAGAATAGTCACTGTCGGTTCAGACTTCTTTGTAGCCAATATTTTGTTATGTCTCGTGGGTTTCATAACCACATATTTATAACAATTCAATAATGAGACGGGAGACAGAAATTCAGATGATCATGGCTGAACAGAATATTGCCGTGGTTGAGGACAATATTGAAGTGAGTGACAATCAAGAAACAAAAAATGCCTGAAATTGTTGGAAACATTGGGCAGTTTGATGAAAGTATTGAGCAGTGGAGCTCATATAAAGAACGGTTTGAATATTTTGTTCTTGTAAATGACATCGAGGACAAAATTTGGCCTACATTTTTTTGTGTAATAGGACCGACCACATATAATTTACTATGCAGCCTGCTACAGCCAGACAGGCCAGGCAATTATGGGAATTTTGTGGAAATACTGAAAAGACACTTTTCACCAAAACCACTAGTAATTGCTGAAAGTTTTAGGTTCCACAGAAGAAATCAGGAAGAGATAGAGAGAATAAGTGACAATGTTTGTGGATGTGTTAAAGAAACTATCAGAGTACTGTGAGTTTAATGATGTTCTAAATTACACCATTAGAGATAGACTAGTAAGTGGGCTACGGAGTGAAGCTACACAAAAGAGACTGAAAGTAATCTGACCTTGGCAAAGGCCATTGAAGTCAGTGTGTCCATGGAACTAGCTGCTAAAGAGGCTCAGCAGTTGAGTTAATCAGGAAAAGTGCACAGAGTTGCAACTGAAAATCRGAGACAGGGAAATCAAGGCACATGCTTTCGGCTGTGGCAAAATGGGACATCAGGCTGGTGTAAGGACATGGATTGCCGAGCCTATGGTAAAAAGGGCCACATCGAACGAGCCTGCAGAAACAAAAAGAGCTCAGAGAAAACGTCAAAGACTGAAAACAAGAAAGAAATATTCCAACGAAAGAAAAAGAGATGTTCACACTGTTGAGCAGGAGAACACTGGGGTGAGTAACTCAGACAAGGACAAGGAAGTCACACTGAATATACTGACTGTTGCTGGGGGGCCACACGGCTACTATGTCTCCCCCTTGCTAGAGGGACAGCTGGTATGTATGGAGATTGACACAAGGGCAGCTGTATCTCGTGTCAGACACAGTCTACAAAAAGACACTGAAACACCTTCCACTTCAGCCAGCACACATCATGTTAAAGATTTACACAGGTGAATCTGTCGCTGTCGGAAGCATCACTGATGTCACAGTTGAGTTAAACAGACAAACAGAAAAAGCTGCCACTCTACATCGTGAAAGGAGACTTTCCATTACTACTGGGACATTCGTGGTTGGAGAAAATCACACTAGACTGGCCATCAGTGCATACAAAGACACATGGAGACACAAGCCTACCTGCCATCTTAAAGGGAATTTTCACCACTGCTCTATTTCACGATATATGTTCATTAATATGTGATTAACATATCATATGTGTATAAAAATGCAGAATTTCCTCACAACACGCAAATACAAGAAATTCTGCATCTCACTGGTAGAAATGGGCCAGATACATTTCTTGGTTATAAGCAWACCACAATATCCAGAATTCATCATGCTTTTTAGGACGTACTACCGCCCCGTGGAGGTGTATCCAGTTGATGTGTGTAACGGCTTTCTTCCTGGGATGAAGGAGAGGACCAAAATGCAGCGCAGTTAGTGTTCAACATGTTTAATTTACCGAACTGTGAACACTTACAACAATACAAAACAACAAACGTGAAAACCGAGACAGTCCTATCTGGTGCAGAACACAAACACAGAGACAGGAAACAACCACCCACAATCTCACACAAAAACAAGCCACCTATATATGATTCTCATCAGGGACAACGATTGACAGCTGCCTCTGATTGAGAACCATATTAGGCTGAACACAGAAACAGACAAACTAGACACACAACATAGAATGCCCACCCCAACTCACGCCTGACCATACTAACAAATACAAAAACAAGGGAAAACAGGTCAGGAACGTGACAATGTGAGAATAACAAAATATCTGTGTTTGTAGCCAGCACTTTCAGACTTTCAATAGCACAACTGCAGGTGCTCATCTTACAGTTTTTCCCAATTGTTTACACCACTAAAATTGGAACTTGAAACGCAATCACCAACCTGAACAAATATACCAAATCCCTAACCAAGTCTGCAAAATTGCAAGCACAATTCCTGCTTTACACTCAGTTTTCAATTATATACCACACTTTTTGCAAAACAATACACAGTTCTCTACATTAGGCACAACATTCAAAATTAAAATCTCTTTGGTCCCTTTGGAAGCAACCCCAATCACAATGCCAAACTCTATACACCAATTGGCAACACCACTCATCACAGGTGTAAACACTAGTTGCTGAATTGTTCACTTAGAAATCAGAGCTTAGCGCTATAAAGGGCACAGATGAGCTCTCCTGTTTTGGAGGAAAATGGAAGTCAAGGTGAAGCAAGAGCTAGAGGTGAAGGAGTGAGAGGAAGAGGAGGACGAGGAAGGACAGTTGTCTCAGATGAGATCAGGGCCACATTGGTTGACCATGTGCTTAACCATGGATTGAGTATGAGGGAGGCTGGGCAGAGAGTTCCAGCGAACTTGAGCCGCTACACTATTGCATCTATCATCCGTACATTCAGACATGAGAACCGGTAAGTTACCTACCATCTACACTATTGCATCTATCATCCGTACATTCAGACATGAGAACCGGTAAGTTACCTACCATCTACACTATTGCATCTATCATCCGTACATTCAGACATGAGAACGGATAGTTACATACCATCTACAGTATGCTCTTTATGTATGTATACTGCAGTCCGACATATCAGTAGGCCTATGTTACTCAGTGATTGTTGGCCAATGTTACAGTAATGTCATTTCATATTGAAGAAAATAGTTGTAACCGATCATATTTGTAGATCTTCTGCAGAACTGAGAGAGGGCAAGGCCTTGGTGTAAGACACTGGCTGTTCACACCAGAACAGGAGACCGCCATTGTGAACATGGTGGTGGCAAACAATACCATTAGACTACGAGAAATCCAGAACCACATAATTGCAGACAACACAATATTCAATAACATTCACCAGGTGGGCTTGTCTACATTAGATCGTGTATTACAGCACAACAAAATCCAGATGAAACAGGTTTACAGGGTGCCATTTGAGCAAAACTCAGAGAGGGTTAAAGAACAGCACTATGAATATGTGCAAGAAAGTACTATACTGTGRATTTACWATCATATCAGCACTGTATAGACACATTACAGTACTAGCCAAAAGAAGGGGATGAAGATGGGACGTTATTGGCCACCGTGCCATTGTGAATGTCCCTGAACAGTGTGGAGGGAATATCACCATGTGCTCAGCTGTTAGCCAGAAAGGCGTCCTCCATCACCATGCCAACCTTGGTCCCTACAACACTGCCCTTCTCATCACATTCCTGGACACACTACATGGCATCCTCATTCCAGCTGAGCAGAGGGGTGGACCAGAGCAGCCCAGGTATGTTGTCATCTGGGACAACGGGAGTTTCCACCGGGCTGCTCTGGTCCGCAACTGGTTCATCGACCACCCACAATTTATTGTTCTATACCTCCCACCATATTCCCCATCCCTAAACCCAATTGAAGAGTTTTTTTCAGCATGGCGATGGAAGGTGTATGACCGCCATCCCCTCGCACGCATGCCTCTTCTCCAGGCAATGGAGGAAGCATGTGGTGAAGTTGATGTGGGGGCTTTCGGSGGCTGGATCCKTCACTCCAGAAGATTCTTTCCCCGCTGTTTAGCCAGGGAGAACATCGCTTATGATGTAGATGAGGTGCTGTTGCCAGACCAAAATAGGATGCAGCCTAMTGTCTTTTTTCTTACATTTTGCACGTGTGTTTGTCTTGTGTTTTGAAAGGATGAGACTTTTTTTGTTTTTTTGTACAGATAAATCTTTATCTTACTCAATGTTTTTCCTGGTTTTCTCCTGTTGGGTATGGAAAGTGTTACATACAAAACACAAGTTTAGACAATATATTTTGTTACTGTATTGCATTTGTGTGTGTTAATTTATGTATATTTTAATAGGTATACATTACTGTAACAATCTTTTACAACCGGCTACAGTGTAACACTGAAAATGCAAAAGGCATGAACCTACGGATGGGATACTCACAGTAGTGTTTTGTGTTGAGCACATCAGTGTGTTGGTTGGTAGACAGATCTATTCATATGATGTGTGTGTGTGATTTGGGTGCAAAAAAAATGTTGTCGAGATAAAACAGTTTTGAATGCAGTGTTTGCTTTTGTTAGAGATTTGTAGAGTTTTGCATTTTGTTTGTGGTTTTGTGTTTAGAGTTTTGGGAAAATGGGCCAAAGATTCAGCAAACATGTGTAAACAATTGTGGAAAAATGTAACGCCCCATTATTGACTGAGTGTAACAAAACACATACCAGCTATGGTGGAAAAAGTAACCAATTGACATGAGTAAAAGTAAAGATACCTTTAACAGAAAATGACTCAAGTCACCCTGTAAAATACTACTTGAGTAAAAGTCTAAAAGYATTTGGTTTTAAATATACTTAAGTATCAAAAGAAAATGTAATTGCTAAAATATACTTAATAAGTATCAAAAGTAAAATTATAAATCTTTTCAAATTCCTTATATAAAGCAAACCAGACGGCACCAATATCTTTGATTTTTAAATTTACCAATAGGCAGGGGCATGCTCCAACACTCATTTACAAATGAAATGTGTTTAGTGAGTCCGCCAGATCAGAGGCAGTAGGAATGACCAGGGATAAATGTATGGAGTAAAAAAGTACATAATTTTCTTTATGAATGTAGTGAAGTAGGGCTGATTTCAAAGTTTTACTGGTTTTACTGCTAACCTACAAAGCATTACATGGGCTTGCTCCTACCTATCTTTACGAGTTGGTCCTGCCGTACCTACCTACACGTACACTATGGTCACAAGACGCAGGCCTCCTAACTGTCCCTAGAATTTCTAAGCAAACAGCTGGAGGCAGCGCTTTCTCCTATAGAGCTCAATTTAAGAATTGTCTGCCTACCCATGTGAGATGCAGACTCGGTCTCGACCTTTAAGTCTTTATTGAAGACTCATCTCTTCAGTAGGTCCTATGATTGAGTGTAGTCTGGCCCAGGAGTGTGAAGGTGAACGGAAAGGCACTGGAGCAACGAACCGCCCTTGCTGTCTCTGCCTGGCCGGTTCCCCTCTCTCCACTGGGATTCTCTGCCTCTAACCCTATTACAGGGTCACTGGCTTACTGGTGCTCTTCCATGCCGTCCCTAGGAGGGGTGCGTCACTTGAAGTGGATTGAGTCACTGACGTGATCTTCCTGTCTAGGTTGGCGCCCCCTTGGGTTGTGCTGAGGGGAGATCTTCGTGGTCTATACTCGGCCTTGTCTCAGGATGGTAAGTTGGTGGTTGAAGATATCCCTCTAGTGGTGTGGGGGCTGTGGCAAAGTGGGTGGGGTTATATTCTGCCTGTTTGGCTCTGTCGGGGCTAGGGTCAGTCTGTTATATTTGGAATATTTCTCTGTCTTATCCGGTGTCTGTGTGAATTTAAGTATGCTCTCTCTAATTCTCTCTCTCGACCTGAGCCCTAGGACCATGCCTCAAACTCACTGGCCTGATGATCCTTGCTGTCCCAGTCCACTGGCCGTGCTGCTGCTCCATTTCGAACTGTTCTGCCTGCGGCTATGGAACCCTGACCTGTTCCAGACCTGCTGTTTTCAACTCTCTAGAGACAGAAGGAGCGGTAGAAATACTCTGAATGATCGGCTAAGATAAGCCAACTGACATTTACTCCTGAGGTGGTGACCTGTTGCACCCTTGACAACCACTGTGATTATTATTATTTGACCCTGCTGGGCATCTATGAACATTTGAACATCTTGGCCATGTTCTGTTATAATCTCCATCCGGCACAGCCAGAAGAGGACTGGCCACCCCTCATAGCCTGGTCCCTCTCTAGGTTTCTTTCTAGGTTCCAGCCTTTCTAAGGAGTTTTTCCTAGMCACCGTGCTTCTACACCTGCATTGCTTGCTGTTTGGGRTTTTAGGCTGGGTTTCTGTACAGCACTTTGTGACATCAACTGATGTAAGAAGGGCTTTATAAATACATTTAATTGATACATTTGATTGATTCGTCTGTCAATATAGCAAGTAAGTAGACATGGCTTGTATTCAAGACAAAGTTTATTTGCTCTGGAGACCGGGTTGAGTTTACACAGCAGTATGCAGGAACAGTTAAGGCAATGTRTGACATACAGTAGAAGAAAAATATACTACTGACGCTTATAATAAATAGTACATTTCTACAAAGGGAATACTTGCATACRGTGTTTTTGGGTGGTGCAGTGAGGTGTTCGGAGTCACTTTGATAAAAKGGGAGTTTGATGTTACGGGAGCTTTCACATCTCCTCTAGAGAATCATCAACTTCTTTGTATCCAAGCAGTATTGACTGAGAGAAAACCCAAAATGCTATTACACAGTTCATGGGCATTCGTGCTGCCTGTAATCCTATTGTAGCAGCATGGTGTAGAATATGATACATCTCACAGACACACGTTAGCTAGCTACAACATACAGGTATAGTTACCCCAAGACTAATATGAGTCATTCCTTTACTCTGTGCCATCATCATCAAAACATTTATCCACTTTTTTTCTCCTAATGAGAGGCACTGAGGCTAGCTAGGCTAGTTAGCTAGCTAGGTATACTGTAACAGACTACAGTGAATTTTAGGTATAGCAAATACACAGCTAGCTAGCTAAACTTGGCTAGCTTGCCTTGTAGTTGTACTAACAAGCTCCGTTATGGCCAAATCAATCACCTAATTGTTCAATTCTAAACAACTCTGCCTCATGTAAAAAGAGAGCTTATATTGCTAGCAAGCTACCGACAGCAAAACAACTTGTCTGCCATTTGCCTGCCTGGTCTAGGCTGCTGCCACTGCTTGATGGTCTAGCAATTATTTTTCTCGCTGTCTTAACTCCTCTTCAGTGTATTCCGGCTCAAATAAATAGGGCTGTATGTTTGGAATCATCAGAAGCAGCCATTGTAGCTAAATATTTWACAATTTTGGATATACAGTGCATGGTAACATTGCTTCCGTGAACCTGTAAACTAGTAACGCYCCCGTTTTGAAAAGCCTGCCTTTGAGGGTGGGAACAAGGAAGTAGGGCTCCCGTCAGGCTGTGTCTTTACAAAGCCAGGGGAAATTAGTAAACCTAAATAGCCTGCAATGTCCTGGCAGATAGGAACATCGTTTAGACAAGTCCAATGGCTCTATTGAACAAGGACAGCCATATCTACACGCTGCTAGCGTGATCGTGCAATCGGCGAAACACAAAGGCCACAATAATTATTACAAAACATCCATTTTTAGATCAGACCGCAAGCTCAATTTTGAACTCCCTGGAGTGAAAATTCTAAAATACAGATATAGTGCATAATGACTGTGTGTCTGAAACACCCTCTCATCAATCAAAACATCAAATAGTGTCTAGCAGTGAAGTTCCCCTTTAAAGAAAAATGGAGAAGTCTTTAATGGAGAGCTGGGTAGAATGAAATACATTACAATGAAGCTTAGCATTAAGCCAAACCAAAGTTTCTGAAAGCASGACTCGTCAGACCAAAAGTCCAGGCTGACAAGAATGCTTTAGTCAAGAACAAAGTACTGGAACCGTTCAGCGTGAGTGAATGGGCAACACCCATTGTACCAGTCCTTAAGAAAGATGGTKGAATCAGAATATGTGGAGACTTTAAAGTCACAGTTAACCCTRTGTTCTCTGCTGAACAGTATCCGTTACCACACATCAACAACCTTTTYGCGGGTTTAGCTGGGGGTCAAAAGTTCAGCCAAATAGACCTCTGCCAAACCTACTTGCAAGTGGATGAAAAGTCAAAGGAGCTGCTGACCTTCGTGACACACAAGGGGCTCTTCAGGTACTGTCATCTAATGTTTGGAATCACAAGTGCGCCAACGCTGTTCCATAAGGTGATGGATCTGATCTTGAGTGTATTGCCAGGAGGACAATGCTACTTGGATGACATCCTCATTACTGGAAAAGACTAAGAGGACCATCTCCAGAATTTGGATGCGACCTTACAGAAATTGAAGGACTACGGATTGCRAGTTCGTAAGGACAACTGTGCATTCTTCCAATCATCGGTTGAATACCTCGGATACGTCATCGATACCACAGGCCTTCACAAGGCTCCATCCAAGGTCAAGGCTATCTCGGACGCCCCTGCTCCACAGAACATGAGCCAACTATGTTCTTTCCTGGGGTTTCTGAATTACTACGGACGCTTTATCCCGAGCTTAGCAACGAAGCTGCTGTATCAGTTGCTTTGTCAGGACAAAACATAAAAACTGTGGATGGAAAYGTGGTTAGAGACACACTGCATCATCACACCCATCATTGCCCATCCAACAAGCATGTTGATGCTAGTCCATATGGTGTGGGAGCATTCCCATATCATGCCTTCCGGTGAAGAGAAGACGATCACTTTCGCATCGAGGACATTGAAGAAAGCAGACAGTAACTACGCACGGATAGAACGGGAAGGCATAGTTTTTAGAATGTGTAAGTTTCASCATTATCTGTACAGGAGGAAGTTCACCCTTCTTACAGATCATCATCCGCTGCTCTTTGGACCGCATGCTGGGATTTCGTCACTTGCTACAAGCAGATTGCAAACGTGGGCTTTGCTGTTGTCAGCACACACCTTCGACATCAAATACAGMAAGTCAAAACTGCACTGCAACGCAGATGGACTTTCCAGGTTAGCACTACCTGTGGTCAAGCCGTAGTCACGCCAAGTGGACATCTTCTACTTCAGAAGTGAGTGAGTGTGATGAACTTCAAGTGGAAAACRYRCCAGTCACTTCAACACAGGTGCAGAAAAACACCAGAAAYAACCGTGTTATCTGAAGTGATGGACATCATCATCAAAGGTAYAGGAGATGCTCCGGAAYTGAAACCTTACCTTTTGAGGAGAACTGARCTGTCAGTACAGTCCAGTTGTCTGCTGTGGGGTAGGATAGTTATCATTYCRCCTTCGCTAAGGAAACCAGTGTTGCAACAGCTACACTCAGGTCGTCGTGGAATGGTTCGCATGAATGAAATCGCACAAAGCTACTTCTGGTGGCCTGGATTGGATGGAAGCATTGAGGTACATATCGGCCCCATGGCGCTGAAGAAGGCGTGAGGCCGATACGTAAAGCTTAATTAAAGAGCGTGATACTATCAAGAGCAGTGTGCTGGTTCTTTTTTGTTCTCATATTTGAGATTCTTCAAAGTAGCCACCCTTTGCTTGATGACATCTTTACATACCTTGGTATTCTCTCAACCAGCTTCACCTGGAATGCTTTTCCAACAGTATTGAAGGAGTTCCCACATATGCTGAGCACTTGTTGGCTGCTTTTCTTTTCCTCTGCGGTCCAACTCATCATTTGGGTTGAGGTCGGGTGATTGTGGCGGCCAGGTCATCTGATGCAACCCTCCATCACTCTCCGTCTTGGTCAAATAGCCCTACACAGCCTGGAGGTGTGTTTGGTCATTGTCCTCTGCATGCATTATTTGGTGTTTTACATTTGGTGTTTTACACAGAGAATTTTTTGCAGAATTCTGCTGCAGAGTCTCAATTTAGTGTTTGTCCAATTTTGTGAATAATTGGTTGCTGAGCGGACCCCAGACCTCACAACCATAAAGGGTAATGGGTTCTATACCTGATTCAAGTATTTTTTGCCAGATCCTAATTGGTATGTCAAATGTTATGTTCCTTTTGCTTGCCTCTCTCACTCACTCACACATACATACAGTTGAAGTCAGAAGTTTACATACACCAAATACATTTAAACTCAGTTTTTCACAATTCCTGACATTTAATCCTAGTAAAAATCCCTGTCTTAGGTCAGTTAGGATCACCACATTATTGTAGAATGTGAAATGTCAGAATAATATTAGAGAGAATGATTTCTTTCAGCTTTTCTTTCTTTCATCACATTCCCAGTGGTCAGAAGTTTACATACACTCAATTAGTATTTGGTAGCATTGCCTTTAAATTATTTACTTGGGTCAAACATTTCGGGTAGCCTTCCACAAGATTCCCACAATAAGTTGGGTGAATTTTGGCCCATTCCTCCTGACAGAGCTGGTGTAACTGAGTCAGGTTTGTAGCCTCCTTGCTCGCACACACTTTTTCAGTTCTGCCCACACATTTTCTGTAGGATTGAGGTCAGGGCTTTGTGATGGCCACTCCAATACCTTGACTTAGTTGTCCTTAAACCATTTTGCCCCAACTTTGGAAGTATGCTTGGGGTCATTGTCCATTTGGAAGACCTATTTGCGACCGAGCTTTACCTTCCTGACTGATGTCTTGAGATGTTGCTTCAATATATCCACATAATTTTCGCTCCTCATGATGCATCTATTTTGTGAAGTGCACCAGTCCCTCCTGCAGCAAAGCACCCCCACAACATGATGCTGCCACCCCGTGCTTCACTGTTGGGATGGTGTTCTTCAGCTTGCAAGCCTCCCCATTTGTCCTCCAAACATAACGATGGTCATTATGGCCAACCAGTTCTATTTTTGTTTCATAAGACCAGAGAACATTTCTCCAAAAAGTACGATCTTTGTCCCCATGTGCAGTTGCAAACCGTAGTCTGACTTTTTTTATATGGCGGTTTTGGAGCAGTGGCTTCTTCCTTGCTGAGCGGCCTTTCAGGTTATGTCGATATAGGACTTGTTTACTGTGGATATAGATACTTTTGTACCTGTTTCCTCCAGCATCTTCACAAGGTCCTTTGCTGTTGTTCTGGGATTGATTTGCACTTTTCGTACCAAAGTCCGTTCATCTCTAGGAGACAGAACACGTTCCTTCCTGAGCGGTATGACGGCTGCGTGGTCCCATGGTGTTTATACTTGCGTACTATTGTTTGTACAGATGAATGTGCTACCTTCAGGCGTTTGGAAATTGTTCCCAAGGATGAACCAGACTTGTGGAGGTCTACAATTTTTTTCTGAGGTCTTGGCTGATTTCTTTAGATTTTTCCATGATGTCAAGCAAGGAGGCACTGAGTTTGAAGGTAGGCCTGTAATACATCCACAGGTACACCTCCAATTGAGTCAAATGATGTCAATTAGCCTATCAGAAGCTTCTAAAGCCAAGACATCATTTTCTGGAATTTTCCAAGTTGTTTAAATGCACAGTCAACTTAATGTATGTAAACTTCTGACATACTGGAATTGTGACACAGTGAATTTTAAGTGAAATAATCTGTCTGTAAACAATTGTTTAGATAGATTGTTTAGTAGATGTCCTAACCGACTTGCCAAAACTATAGTTTTGTTAACAAAGAAATTTGTGGAGTGGTTGAAAAACGAGTTTTAATGACTCCAACCTAAGTGTATGTAAACTTCTGACTTCATCTGAACATACACACAGACATTACTCACGTGGCTTCAAAGTAGCAATCGTAGGAGACGTCTGTAGACTACAGTGCCCGATTTCGGGATTTACTGGTAAGTACTAATATGTTTACATGACTTATTTTATTCATTTCCCACCGTTCTATATGTCAGACACAGAAAAAGGTCAAAAAACACTCAGAGGTCAAATAAATGTGTCTCTGACTACATCGAGAGGTCGGCCGCATCATTACAATCCATTTTTGTCAGCTCTTTGCCACATCACGTCAATGGAGCGGTCCTTAGAAAGCTGCTCTGCTGGTTGACTCGCTCGCAACACAGACATGACACAAACATCACTGGATTCCTATTGAGCATACTATTTATAGTTGTACGATAAAGATTGCGACCTACACACCTAAAATAAGTCATTTT
>NC_036838.1:57318317-57328426 GCF_002910315.2 Salvelinus sp. IW2-2015
TACAGACATTATGAAGTATGGAAAAGGCTTATTTATGGTCAATTATTGAACATTTGGCCTTTCTAGGGAGTTTTTCCTAGCCACCGTGCTTCTACACCTGCATTGCTTGCTGTTTGGGGTTTTAGGCTGGGTTTCTGTACAGCACTTTGAGATATCAGCTGATGCAAGAAGGGCTATATAAATACATTTGATTTGATTTATTTCTTCCTTGAAATTAATTCACTAAGATATCATCATATTTTGTATTATGGTTGATGAGTCCAAATATTGAGATTGTTGGTTGCAACCGCCGTGTCTTTGTGAGACGCAGAATTGTGTGAACAGATGTCTCCGCATGTGTGGTTCCCACCGTGAAGCATAGAAGAGGAGGTGTGATGTGTGGGGTGCTTTGCCGGTGACACTGTCTGTGATTTATTTAGAATTCAAGGCACACTTAACCAGCATGGCTACAACAGCATTCTGCAGGTTACACCATCCCATCTGGTTTGCACTTATTGGGGCTATCACAATGACCCAACACACCTCCAGGTGTGTAAGGGCAATTCGACCAAGAAGGAGAGTGATGGAGTGCTGCATCAGATGACCTGGCCTCCACAATCGCCCGACATGTACAGTAATGTACTTGTGTGTTGTGGGTGAGTCAGTGTTCCTGAGAACGTGACTGTGAGCCCCTCAGTGACGACTGCTGGGTCAAGGTATCACCCAAGTAACAGTTCTGGACTGGTGGTTCTGTCTGTGTTGCTTTACTCAAAAGTAACTGATCTGGGTGCCTTTTTCAGATGACGTCCTCTGCCGTCTGGACAGTGTACGACACAGGACCAGTCTGAGCAATGACTGTAGCAGGAAACCCACTTTCGTCTTTGAAAGTAGTTCCTTGCTCAGACAAATTTCTCCAGGTTTTAAAAATCTGTAATTTGCTATCAATTCCCAACGTTTGACTTGGCCCTCCTGTTGACATCGCACTGTCTCCTTTGTGTTCTGAGGTTTGAGTAGGTCGAAGTTTGTGACTAGCTCTCTCTTCATGAGTAGCGGGGCAGGAAAAAGCCTTGGTGGTTGCCTGAAGTGTGTTCCTGTAGGATAGCAGGAAGCTGTTCAAGCGTTGGTGCAGTGTCCTTGACCCTGAGATGCTTTTAAGGCATGTTTCATGGGTCTGTACGAACCTCTCCGGCAGCCTGTTGGTGATGGATGATTACGGTGCCATTCACCTGTAGGAACGTGGCCATTTCTTGGGGACACTAGCTGGAGTGGTGAAAGGAACCGACGAAACACTTCCGCAAGCTTCTCAATGCGTCTTTTCTGGAGTAGCATCCACAACCACAAGAATCATTCTGTCTTCAAATGGACCTGCAAATGTGTATGCATTGCAAAGCCTCCTCCGGCCAATCCCTCAGATGAAGGGTGTAAGTTGAGGGTACGTTACAAACCTTCTGACAAGAGGAACATGCAACAGTATTTGCGTTTGCAATGCTTATTAAAGAGCAGTGATACTACCAAGAGCAGTGCGGGTTCCTTCTTTGTTCTCATTTTATTCAACTGTTACCATGCACCTGCAAAAAAGATAGCTCAGATGTGCGAGTGCCTTTTGAATTAAGAATCTCAAATATAAAATATATTTTGATTTGTTTAAAACTTTTGTGGTTACTACATGATTCCACWTGTGTTATTTCATAGTTTTGATGTCTTCACTATTATTCTACAATGTAGAAAATAGTAAAAAATTAAGAAAAAYCCTTGAATGAGTATGTGTGTCCAAACYTTTGACCGGTACAGGAAGAGTGTCAATACAGGACAAATTTTGAATCCTACTACTCTAGATCACCTGTACTCCACACACAGAGACGCGTACAAAGCTCTCCCTCGCCCTGCATTTGGTAAATCCGACCACAACTCTATCCTCCTGATTCCTGCTTACAAGCAAAAAGTAAAGCAGGAAGCACCAGTGACTCGGTCTATAAATAAAGTGGTCAGATGAAGCAGATGCCAAACTACAGGACTGTTTTGCTATCACAGACTGGAACATGCTCTGGGATTCTTCCGATGGCATTGAGGAGTACACCACATCAGTCACTGGCTTTATCAATAAGTGCATCGAGGACGTCGGCCCTACAGTGACTGTACGTACATACCCCAACCAGAAGCCATGGATTACAGGCAACTTCCGCACTGAGTTAAAGGGTAGAGCTGCCGCTTTCAAGGTGTGGGATTCTAACCCGGAAGCTTATAAGAAATCCTGCTATGCCCTCCGACGAACCATCAAACAAGCAAAGCRCCAATACAGGGCTAAGATTGAATCGTACTACACCGGCTCCGAYGCTCGTCTTATGTGGCAGGACTTGCAAACTATTAGACTACAAAGGGAAGCACAGYCGCGAGCTGCCCAGTGACACGAGCCTACCAGACRAGCTAAACCACTTCTATGCTCGCTTCAAGGCAAGCAACACTGAGGCATGCATGAGARCATCAGCTGTTTCGGACGACTGTGTGATCACGCTCTCCGTAGCCKACGTGAGTAAGACCTTTAAACAGGTCAACATACACAAGGCTGTGGGGCCAGACGGATTACCAGGACGTGTGCTCCAGACATGTGCTGACCAACTGGCAGGTGTCTTCACTGACATTTTCAACATGTCCCTGATTGAGTCTGTAATACCAAACATGTTTCAAGCAGACCACCATAGTCCCTGTGCACAAGAACACAAAGGCAACCTGCCTAAATGACTACAGACCCGCAGCACTCACATCCGTAGCCATGAAGTGCTTTGAAAGGTTGGTAATGGCTCACATCAACACCATTATCCCAGAAACCCTAGACCCACTGCAATTTGCATACCGCCTAAACAGATTCACAGATGATGCAATCTCTACTGCACTCCACACTGCCCTTTCCCACCATGAACAAAAGGAACACTTATGTGAGAAYGCTATTCATTGACTAGGGTAGGGAGGGTAGGGTGAGGGTAGGGAACAAGACATCCGCCATGATGGGAGTGGGCCGGATCACCAACGACGATGAGACCGCCTATAGGGAGGAGGTGAGACACCTGGCAGTGTGGTGCCAGGACAACAACCTCTCCCTCAATGTCAGCAAGACAATGGAGCTTATCGTTGAACTACAGGAAACGGAGGGCCGAACATGCCGCCATTCACGTCGACTGGGCTGTTAGTGGAGYGGGTCGAGAGTATCCAGTTCCTTGGTGTCCACATCGCTAAAGACCTATCATGGTCCAAACACACCMACAGAGTCGTGAAGAGGCCATGACAACGCCTATTCCCCCTCAGGAGGCTGAAAAGATTTGGCATTGGCCCTCAGACCCTCAAAAAGTTCTACAGCTGCACAATTGAGAGSAACTTGACTGGCTGCATCACCGCTTGGTATGGCAACTGCTTGGTATCCGACCGCAAGGCAATACAGAGGGTAGTGCGTACGGCCCAGTACATCACTGGGGCCGAACTCCCTGCCATCCAGGACCTCTATACCTGGCAGTGTCAGACGAAGGCCCTAAAAACTGTCAGACTCCGGCCACCCAAGTCATACACTGTTATCTTTGCTACAAGGAGAGATCCGACATGGGCCGGGGGCGGAACCGGGCGCCCACCTGGGCGGGCTGGGGCGTGCGCGAGGGCTGAATGAGGGGGCTCGCCCAGGGCGCCATGCAAGCTAGAACCGCCACATACAACCTTTGAAACAAATAGCCAAACCGAAAACTGAGACAAAAAATGTTTTCTGCTACTAAGGATCAGTGAACATGTAGGCTAAACTGACAAACAGAGTGAAGAGCAGAAACTCCAACTAGCAAGCAAGTCGCGCAATGAAGAACGCAAGGGGGGGGGGGGGGGGGGGGCGGCGCGGAATTCTGACAGGGGGAGATTTTCGACACAACACGTGCTACATGCATAAGGTGACATAAGCAGTTGCTTAGGGCCCCCTGAATTAGTTTTTACGGGAGCTCAATTTACTGCCGAGCTCGAATAGTAGAATAACACAAGTGTAAGTTCAAAATTTTGGTTATGCATCAGCAGTGTTTTATTTGTTTATGTCAGTCACTAGCTAAGGTTTCCATTGGTGACAGATTTCATCGGGAACATTAAACACACAGAAAGTTAAACATAGCGCACTTTTCACCCACCGTGGTCGTGTCTCTTCCCCTAACTGACTTCTGGAAAAATCGTAGTTACAACTTTTTTATTTTTTCTCTTAAGTTTTCTTCTCACCCGCATAAAAATCTGGAAGTTCAATGTGTTTCCATCCCCTTTTCAACTAACCGATCGTTTTTTTCACCAAACAACTAGTTATGGGCCTCCTATGGTCTTGGCACGTTGTGCCTAGCGCAATCAGCTCACAGATACAGTGCAGGTAGGATAGTCTCATGAGTGACATTATTATGGATAAGCCTAAGAGCAAGAATACTCTTTTTGTCAAACGGCCAGTCAGCACGATCATAATGCCACTACAGAAATAAGACCCTAGAATATTTATTGGAAAGGAGCATCAACATTCACTGTGCAACTTTTGCTTCTGCTCCCTCCTCCTGCGCCCCCAACCAGCCTCTGCACACATCAACACACCTGGCCTCCCACGACAGCATCCGTTACCCATCGCACCCAAAATCCGCAGCCTTGCAAGCAAGGGGAACAAACTACCTCAAGGGTCTCAGGGTGAGTGACGTCCATCGATTGAACGCTCATTAGCGCGCAGCCCCCGCTAACTAGCTAGCCCTTTACAGCCTTCGTTACACTTTCACCACCCTGTAGAAGTTCATCACAATACTCATTTCATCTTTAGCCTAATAAGCTGCATGGTTTGCCTGAGTCGTAGTGCGGAGGACCACACCATATCCATAGTGTGACTCCAAGTTGACTTCGATTTAAAACAACAACAAAAATGCCCTCTGGTGGGGGGGCCCCCTAACAATATCGGCTTGGGACGCCAAAAGGCTGGTAGCGGCCCTGCTATTTGGTCACCTTTGTTTGCCCACCCACCCTCAAAATGTAGATCTTGTTCTTTTGACTCTATAATTGTTTAAAATGAAGTGTGTCCCATCTGATAAGCCCTTTTCAACAGGACTCTCAGAAATCCTCCAAGAAAGTCTTCTGTGAACGTTACCTGCTTATAAGCTCAGGTATCGCCCTTTTCCATCTCTGTAATGATAGTATTGGAGGGCCCCTAGGCTCTTAAGCCAAGGGTATCAAACACTGGCAATGTTGACTCCTATGTTTAAAACCTAAACATGTTTAAGTATCCCATCATTTGTCAGTAGGATACCAGTATGTGTATTTTCTTTTCAATAATTAAGGTTACACAGAAAAATAGAAACAAGTGGCTCTCCCTACTGACCAAGTTTCTCAGATTTCTATAGAAATTGATGATGAGATCAAAGTGGGAAATTGAACTCAGAACCTTATGGGAAAGTGATTGCATTTGGGACAGTTATCCTGCTGGCAGTTACCACCCATCTCCCCTTTCAGGTGATCTGGTTTCCATTGGAAAGTCATCATGAAAAAAAAAATCCTCTTTGTTGCATCATGAAAGCTGAGCATTATTTGCACACTTCCAACACTAACCCCAGTACCTCAGTGGGGCAAAAATCAATTCGCAATCTTTTTGTGGGGCCAAAAAATATCTAATGTATCAATGTAGCAATACAGATGGTGAGTCTCAAGTTGGGTTGTCACTAGTTAACACAGCACAAACTACATAAATCTCCACCCTCAATTTCTACAATTTAGCTTCTTAAAATTGATTTTAAAACTAAACCCCACTGCTAACCTTATGCCTTACTCTAAACCTTAAATTCCAAACCAAAAGCTATTTTTGTTTTTTGTAATGAAATAGGAGGGTACTATGGACCTTCCAAGTTGGGAGGATAAAGACTGACTGTGTGTGAAGGGTTAGAAGTCAGAGAGAGAGTGTGAAGGGTTAGAGGTGACAGACAGAGAGACGAAGATTATGTGAAGGGTAGAAGAACTTGAGAATCCCCTTTGAATTGAATCTTGAAATTGAATTGAGAGAGGAGAAGAGGATATATATCTATCACTTTAGAAGAGAGAGGGAGAAAGAGGAGACCAGAGAGAGAGAGATATGATCTGATTTCACTTTATTTGGCATGGAAACATATGTTTCCCCATGCCAATAAAGCCCTTAAATAGTAATTGAATTGAACAAATTCCACCTAGACACCGTTGCTCCTAGAGCACACAAAAAACGAATACATTCCCTCGCCTAAACATCAGCATTCACAAGTTACTTTCACAAGCTGTGAACGATCTGAGAGACCAAGGCAAGAAGGGCCTTCGCTATCGCATTCAACGGAACATAAAATTCAACATACCCATTAGGTCTGGCCCTAAAGTATGAAATCAGTTAAGCAACCCATTACCCTTTGTGGTTTGTAGGTCTGGGGTCTGCTCATCACCAAGATTCACAAAAATAGAACAAAACACCACATTGAGACTCTTGCATGAAGAATTTCTGCATAAATATTCCTCCGTGGTACAACGTAAAACACCACAAATAATCGCAATGCAGAAGCAGAATTAGGCTGCTACCCGCTAATGATCAAATCCAGAAAGAGCCACTTATCAATCTACAACCACCTAAAAGGAGGATTCCCAACTTCCTAAACAAAGCCACCGTAACAGAGAGATGACAACCTGGAGAGAAAGTCCCTGAGCAAAGCTGGTCCTGGGTCTGTTCACAAACACAACAGACCACACAGATCCCCAGGACAGCAACACATTAGACCCAACCAAAATCATGAGAAAAGAAGGAAATTTGAATTCAAAAACTTTTGGCAACTAATGGGAAAAAAAAAAGATATTAACGATAAAAAACTATAAGCAAACTAGACTGCTTTTCTGGCCATAAACAGAGAGTCAGACAGTAGCACGAGAATACTGACCACTGTTGACTGACCCAAACTTAAGGGACGCTTTGACTATGTACAGACTCAGTGGAGCATAGCCTTGCTATTGAGAAAGTGTCCGCAGTAGCAGACGGGCTCTCAAGAGAAGAACAGGCCCTAGTTGTTGCACACTGCCCCACAAAAGGAGGGAACCTGAGCTGCACTTCCTAACCTCCTGCCAAGATGAATGAACATTATAGAAGACACATATTTCCCGCAGATTACACAGACCCACAAGGAATTAGAAAACAACTCCAATTTTTGATCAACTCCCATGTCTATTGGGGGAAACACTACAGTGTGCAACTACAGCAGGCAAGACTGTGACCTGCATGCACTAAGAAAAGGGCAACGAGTGAAGAACAAAACACCAATGTAAATTACAACCTATATTTATTGTTTATTTATTTTACCTTTTGACTTTAACTATTTGAAATCGTTACAACACTGTATATAGACATAATATACATTTGAAATGTCTTTATTCTTTCTGGAACTTTTGTGAGTGTAATGGTTTTCTGTTCTTCTTTAATTGTTTATTTCACTGTGGTTTACTATCTAATTTCAACTTGCTACATCATGTTTCCCATGCAATAAAGCCCCTTGAATTGAATTGAGAAGAGAAAGATAAAGCCCTTCAATTAAATTGAAAGAGAGAAGAGAGGAGAGAGAGAGATGATTATTTCACTTTAGAGAGAGAGAGAGAGAGAGAGAGAGAGAGAGAGAGAGAGATCGATCTATTCTTTTTAGAAAGAGAGAGAGAAGAGAAGAGAGAGAGAGGGAGACAAGAGAGAGAGATGATTTATTTCACTTTAGAGAGAGAGAGGGAGAAAGAGAGAGAGAGAGAACTGATTGGCATGCTTTTGCTCCCTCCTGTGTATAGGCAGTGAAACTGCAGCCATACCATGTCAGTAGTGTAGTGAGTTAGCAAAAGGTTTGCCTATATTAATGTCAGAAATTCATTAAACAGAAATTCCTTAACACATATCAAAACATCATCTTCAGTGCTGTCGCTCATACAATAAGCTATCCAATAATAATATTCAATGTTAGTTTTGCAATAATATCAAGGATTACAAACAATTGTGTACAATTGGCTCATTCATCCCCCTACCTCTCCCCTGTAACTATTCCCCAGGTCTGTTGCTGCAAATGAGAACGTGTTCTCAGTCAACTTACCTGGTAAATAACGGTAAAATAACGTAAAATAAAAAAAAAAAAAAAAAATAAAAATTGGAGGAACAGCGGTACCCAGCGAGAAGGAGAGTGGATCTATAGGGAAATTGGCAGCACAAACTTGTTCCACTGAATTTGGACTAGGCCACACTGTCGCCACTCTCATCCTCCCAGTGCACACCAACCATTACACATAAACATTAGATATGCTAGACACAGAGAAACACTGGATAAATAAAAAGGAAAGCCGTGCCACTAACAGTAGCACTTGGACACAATAGCAATTACTACACTTGACAACAAAATGTTTGGAGTGATTGTGCAGGTGGAACCAAAACTGGACCAAAGTACATGTTGACTACTGAAGTGTGCTTGATTTAGCTCTACCAGCAATCCAGCAGGTCAGCAGGGGTTTGTTTTCTTTGGTTTTTTTTTTGTGGGGGTGAAACAAAATCAAATCACATTTTAATTGTAATAAAAAACAGGTGTACACTAAAGTGAAATGTTACATACGGGCCCTTCTGCACAAAATACAATAACAAATTAAATAATTATTATTAGAAACAAAAATAGTAACACGAGGAATAAATACACAATAGCAATGATAGCTTGGCTATATACATGGGGTACAGTACCAAGTCATATGCTTGGCAACGGGTCCAGTACCAAGTCAATGATAGCTTGGCTATATACATGGGGTACCAGTACCAAGTCAATGATAGCTGGCTATATACATGCAGGTACCAGTACCAAAGTCAATGATAGCTTGGCTATATATACATGCGGTACCCAGTACCAAGTCCAATGATAGCTTGGCTATAATACATGGGGTACCAGTACCAAGTCAATGATAGCTTGGCTATATACATGGGGTACCAGTACCAAGTCAATGATAGCTTGGCTATATACATGGGGTACCAGTACCAATCAATGATAGCTTGGCTATATACATGAGGTACCAGTACCAAGTCAATGATAGCTTGGCTATATACATGAGGTACCAGTACCAAGTCAATGATAGCTTGGCTATATACATGGGGTACCAGTACCAAGTCAATGATAGCTTTGGCTATATACATGGGGTCCCAGTACCAAGTCAATGATAGCTTTGGCTAATACATGGGATACCAGTACCAAGTCAGTGATAGCTTGGCTTATATACATGGGGTACCAGTACCAAGTCAATGATAGCTTGGCTATATACATGAGGTACCAGTACCAAGTCAATGATAGCTTGGCTATATACATGAGGTACCAGTACATCAATGATAGCTTGGCTATATACATGGGGTACCAGTACCAAGTCAATGATAGCTTGGCTATATACATGGGGTACCAGTACCAAGTCAATGATAGCTTGGCTATATACATGGGGTACCAGTACCAAGTCAATGAGCTTGGCTATATACATGGGATACCAGTACCAAGTCAGTGATAGCTTGGCTATATACATGGTGTACCAGTACCAAGTCAATGATAGCTTGGCTATATACATGAGGTACCAGTACCAAGTCAATGATAGCTTGGCTATATACATGGGGTACCAGTACCAAGTCAGTGATAACTTGGCTAATACATCAGGTACCAGTACCAAGTCAATGTGCAGCGCTCGAGGAAAACTGAGGTAGCTATGAAAGTATAGGTAGGGGTAAAGTGACAAGGCAACAGGATTTACATATTTTGTAGCTTTTTTTGTCATTTAGCAGATGCTCTGATCCAGAGCGACTTACAGTAGTGAGTACGTACAGAATAAAATAGCAGTAGCAGCAGCATATGTGGTGAGTGTGTGAGTGTGTAGTGTGTGTGTGGCGACAGTGTGCCTGTGTGTACGTGTTGGAGTGTCGGTGTAAGTATGTGTGTGTGGGTAGAGTCCAGTGTGTGTGCATACAGTCAAAAAGAGTTAGTGCAAAAATGGTGAATGCAGATAGTCCTATAGCTATGGTTAACTATTTAACAGTCTTATGGCTTGGGGGTAGAAGCTGTTCAGGAGCCTTTTGGTCCCAGCTTAGTGTCTGGTATCGCTTGCCGTGC
>NC_036838.1:57328451-57344078 GCF_002910315.2 Salvelinus sp. IW2-2015
CTAGCCCTTGGCTATAAACATGGGGTAACAGTACCAAGTCAATGATAGCTTGGCTATATACATCAGGCTAACCCAGTACCAAGTCACATGATAGCTTGGCTAATATACATGCGGTCACCAGTACCAATCAATGATAGCTTGGCTATAATACATGGGGTACCCAGTACCAAGTCAATGATAGCTTGGCGTATATACATGGGGGTACCAGTACCAAGTCAATGATAGCTTGCGTATTACATGGGGTACCAGTACCCCACTCATTGGATGAGCTTGGCATATATCATGAGTCAAGTACCAAGTACTGATAGCTTTGCGTATATACATGAGGTACCAGTACACGTCTCAAATGATAGCTTGGCTATATACATGGGGTCACCAGTACCAAGTCCAATGATAGCTTTGGCTTATACATGGGGTACCAGTACCAAGGCAATGATAGTTGGCTATGTCATATACATGGGGTACGCCAGTACCAAGTCAGTGATAGCTTGGCCTATATACATGGGTGTACCCAAGTACCTTCATGATAGCTGGCTCTATAACAGCGGTACCATACCAGTCAATGATAGCTTGGCTCTATATACATGGGTACCAGTCAACGTCCACGTGATAGCTTGGCTACTATACCATTACAATGGTACCGTACCAACCAAGTCAATGATAGCTGGCTATTATACATGGAGGCCAGTACCAAGTCAATGATAGCTTGGTAATACATGGGTACCAGTACCAAGTCAATGACTCAGCTTGGCTATATACATGGCAAGTACCAGTACCAGTCAAGTGATAGCTTGTATAACATGGTGTACCAGTCACCAAGTCAATGATAGACTTGGCTATATACATGACGGTACCAGTACCAAGTCAATGTAGCTTGGCTATATACATCAGGGGTACCAGTACCAAGTCAGTGATAACTTGGCTATATACATCAGGTACCAGTACCAAGTCCATGTGCAGCGCTACGAGGAAAACTGAGGTAGCTATGAAAGTATAGGTAGGGGTAAAGTGACAAGGCAACAGGATTTACATATTTTGTAGCTTTTTTTTGTCATTTAGCAGATGCTTGATCCAGAGCGACTTACAGTAGTGAGTACTACAGAATAAATAGACAGTAGCAGCAGCATATGTGGTGAGTGTGTGAGTGTGTAAGGTGTGTGTTGTGGCGACAGTTGCCTGTGTGTACGGTTTGGAGTGTTCGGTGTAAGTATGTGTGTGTGGGTAGAGTCCAGTGTGTGGTGCATACAGTCAAAAAGTTAGTAGAATTGGTGTGCAGATAGTAACCGATAGCTATTTGGTTAACTATTTAACAGTCTTATGGCTCTGAGGGGGATGACGGCACAAGGCTGTATGCAGGAGCCTTTTTTGGTTTCCCAGACTTGAGTTGCGCTCTGGAATAATCGCCTTGCCGTGGCTGTGCACAAAGGATTAAACATGTGTATAGCTTGGAGTAGGCCGCGCAGGATCTGACGTAGTTTTCTAGGGCCTTCGTTCTAGACACTAGCCAGAGCCTCTATAGAAAGCTATCATTGACTTGGTACTGGTACCCCATGTATATAGCCAAGCTATCATTGACTTGGTACTGGTACCCCATGTATATAGCCAAGCTATCATTGCTTATTGTGTATTTATTCCTCGTGTTACTATTTTTGTTTCTAATAATATTATTTAATTTGTTATTGTATTTTGTGCAGAAGGGCCCGTATGTAAACATTTCACTTTTAGTGTACACCTGTTTTTTATTACAATTAAAATGTGATTTGATTTTGTTCCACCCCCACAAAAAAACCTAAAGAAACAAACCCCTGCTGACCTGCTGGATGCTGGTAGAGCTAAATCAAGCACACTTCAGTATTCAACATGTACTTTGGTCCAGTTTTGGTTCCACCTGCACAATCACCCAAACATTTTGTGTCAAGTGTRGTTAATTGCTATTGTCTCCAAGTACTACCTGTTAGTGGCACGGCTTTCCTTTTTATTTATCCAGTGTTTCTCTGTGTCTAGCATATCTAATGTTTATGTGTAATGGTTGGTGTGCACTGGGAGGATGAGAGTGGCGACAGTGTGGCCTAGTCCAAATTCAGTGGAACAAGTTTGTGCCTGCCAATTTCCCTATAGATCCACTCTCCTTCTCGCTGGGTACGCTGTCCTCAATTTTTATTTTTTTATTTTTTTATTTTACCGTTATTTTACCGTTATTTTACCAGGTAAGTTGACTGAGAACACGTTCTCATTTGCAGCAACGACCTGGGGAATAGTTACAGGGGAGAGGAGGGGGATGAATGAGCCAATTGTACACAATTGTTTGTAATCCTTGATATTTATTGCAAAACTAACATTGAATATTATTATTGGATAGCTTATTGTATGAGCGACAGCACTGAAGATGATGTTTGATATGTGTTAAGGAATTTCTGTTTATGAATTTCTGACATTAATATAGGCAACCTTTTGCTAACTCACTACACTACTGACATGGTATGGCTGCAGTTTCACTGCCTATACACAGGAGGGAGCAAAAGCATGCCAATCAGTTCTCTCTCTCTCTCTTTCTCCCTCTCTCTCTCTAAAGTGAAATAAATCATCTCTCTCTCTTTCTCCCTCTCTCTCTCTCTCTCTCTCTCTCTTTCTAAAGTGAAATAGATCATCTCTCTCTCTCTCTCTCTCTCTCTCTCTCTCTCTCTCTAAAGTGAAATAAATCATCTCTCTCTCTCCTCTCTTCTCTCTTTCAATTTAATTGAAGGGCTTTATCTCTTCTCTCTCAATTCAATTCAAGGGGCTTTATTGGCATGGGAAACATATGTAGCAAGTGAAATAGATAGTAAACCAAAGTGAAATAAACAATAAAGAAGGAACAGAAAACATTACACTCACAAAAGTTCAGAAAGAATAAAGACATTTCAAATGTCATATTATGTCTATATACAGTGTTGTAACGATTTTCAAATAGTTAAAGTACAAAAGTAAAAATAAATAAACATAAATATAGGTTGTATTTACATTGGTGTTTGTTCTTCACTCGTTGCCCTTTTCTTGTGGCATCAGGTCACAAGTCTTGCTGCTGTAGTTGCACACTGTAGTGTTTCACCCAATAGACATGGGAGTTGATCAAAATTGGATTTGTTTTCTAATTCCTTGTGGGTCTGTGTAATCTGCGGGAAATATGTGTCTCTAATATGTTCATTCATCTGGCAGGAGGTTAGGAAGTGCAGCTCAGTTTCCACCTCMTTTTGTGGGCAGTGTGCACATAGCCTGTCTTCTCTTGAGAGCCCGGTCTGCCTACGGCGACCTTTCTCARTAGCAAGGCTATGCTCACTGAGTCTGTACATAGTCAAAGCTTTCCTTAAGTTTGGGTCAGTCACAGTGGTCAGGTATTCTGCTACTGTSTACTCTCTGTTTATGGYCAAAAAGCAGTCTAGTTTGCTTAGTTTTTTTGTTAATTCTTTCCAATGTGCCAAGTAATAATCTTTCTTTTCTCATGATTTGGTTGGGTCTAATTGTGTTGCTGTCCTGGGGATCTGTGTGGTCTGTTTGTGTTTGTGAACAGAGCCCCAGGACCAGCTTGCTCAGGGGACTTTCCTCCAGGTTCATCTCTCTGTAGGTGATGGCTTTGTTATGGAAGGTTTGGGAATCTCCTCCTTTTAGGTGGTTGTAGAATTTAATGGCTCTTTTCTGGATTTTGATCATTAGCGGGTAGCAGCCTAATTCTGCTCTGCATGCATTATTTGGTGTTTTACGTTGTACACGKAGGATATTTATGCAGAATTCTTCATGCAGAGTCTCAATTTGGTGTTTGTTCTATTTTGTGAATTCTTGGTTGATGAGCAGACCCCAGACCTCACAACCACAAAGGGTAATGGGTTCTATAACTGATTCAATTACTTTTAGCCAGATCCTAATGGGTATGTTGAATTTTATGTTCCTTTTGATGGCATAGAAGGCCCTTCTTGCCTTGTCTCTCAGATCGTTCACAGCTTTGTGAAAGTAACTTGTGATGCTGATGTTTAGGCCGAGGAATGTATCRTTTTTTGTGTGCTCTAGGGCAACGGTGTCTAGGTGGAATTTGTATCAATTCAATTACTATTTAAGGGCTTTATTGGCATGGGGAAACATATGTTTACCATGCCAAATAAAGTGAAATAGATCATATCTCTCTCTCTCTGTCTCTCTTTCTCCCTCTCTCTCTCTAAAGTGAAATAGATAATATCTCTCTCTCTCTCAATTCAATTCAATTCAATTCAAAGGGGCTCTCATTTCTACCCTTCACAATCTCTCTCTCTCTGTCTGTCACCTCTACCCTTCACACTCTCTCTCTGACTTCTACCCTTCACACACAGTCCAGTCTTTATCCTCCCAACTTGAAGGTTCCATAGGTATCCTCCTCCTATTCATTACAAAAAACAAAAAATAGCTTTTTGGTTTGAATTTAAGGTTAGAKTTAGGCATAAGGTTAGCAGTGGGGTTAGGTTTAAAATCAGATTTTAAGAAGCTAAATTGTAGAAATAGGTGGGATTTATGTATTTGYGGCTGTGTTAACTAGTGACAACCCAACTTGAACTCACCATCTGTATGCTACATTGATAAATTTAGATATTTTTTGCCACAAAGATTGCGAATTGATTTTGCCCACATGCAGGCTACTGGGCGGTTAGTGTGTGAAGTGTGCAAAAATGCTCAGCTTTCATGATGCAACAAAGAGGATTTTTTTTCATGATGACTTCAATGGAGACACCAGATCACCTGAAAGGGGAGATGGGTGTAACTGCACAGATACTGTCCCAAATGCATCACTTTCCCATAAGGTTCTGAGTCAATTCCCACTTTGATCTCCACATCATATTTCTATAGAAATCTGAGAAACTTGGTCAGTAGGAGAGCCACTTGTTTCTATGTTTTCTGTGTAACCTTAATTATGAAAAGAAAATACACATACTGGTATCCTACTTGAAAATGATGGATACTTAAACATTTTAGGTTTTAAACCATAGGAGTCAACATTTTGCCAGTGTTTGATACCCTTGCTTAAGAGCCTAGGGGCCCTCCAATACATATCATTACAGGATGAAAGGGGCGAATACCTGAGCTTATAAGCAGGTAACTTCACAGAAACTTTCTTGGAGATTTCTGAGAGTCCTGTGTGAAAGGGCTTATTCAGATGGACACACTTCATTTTAAACAATTATAGAGTCAAAGAACAAGATCACATTTTGAGGTGGGTGGCAACAAAGTGACCAAATAGCAGGGCCGCTCCAGCCTTTTGGGGTCCCTAAGCGATATTTGGTTAGGGGGCCCCCCACCAAGAGGGCATTTTTTTGTTGTTGTTATATCGAAGTCAACTTGGAGTCACACTATGATATGGTGTGTGGTCCTCCCACTACGACTCAGGAAACCATGCAGCTTATTAGGCTAAAGATGAAATKAGTTATGATGAACTTTACAGGGTGGTGAAAGTGTAACCGGTGTGAAATGGCTAGCTAGTTAGCGGGCTGCGCGCTAATAGCGTTTCAATYGRKGACGTCACTCRCCCTGAGACCTTKAGGTAGTTGTTCCCCTTGCTCTGCAAGGGCTGCGGATTTTGTGGTGCGATGGGTAACGATGCTTCGTGGGAGGCAGTTGTTGATGTGTGCAGAGGGTCCCTGGTTCGGGGCGAGGAGAGGGACAGAAGCAAAAGTGCACAGTGATTTTGATGCTCCTTTCCAATAAATATCTAGGGTCTTATTCTAGTGGCATGATGATCGATGCTTGACTGCCGTTTGACAAATACAGATATTCTTGCTCTTAGGCTATCCATAATAATGTCATCATGTAGACTATCCTACCTGCACTGTATCTGTGAGCTATTGGCTAGAGCACACGTGCCAAGACCATAGCAGGCCATAACAGTTTTTGTGAAAAAAACGATCGGTATAGTTGAAAATGGGATGGAAACACATTGAACTTCCGATTTTTATGCGGTAGAAGAAAACTTAAGAGAAAAAATAAAARTGTACACTACGATTTTTATCCAGAAGTCAGTTAGGTGGAAACACACCACTGGTGGGAAAATGCGCATATTTTCTTTCTGTGTTTTTTTAATGTTCCCATGAAAATCTGTCACCAATGGAAACCTAGCTAGTGACTGACAAAACAAAATAAAAACTGCTGATGCATAACCAAATTTGAACTTACAACTTGTGTATTCTACTAATTCGAGCTCGGCAGTAAATTGAGTCCCCGTAAAAACTAATTCAGGGGGCCCTAAGCAACTGCTTATGTCACTTATGCATGTAGCCAGTGTTGTGTCGAAAATCTCCCCCCTGTCAGAATCCCCCCCCCCCTTCGCGTTCTTCATTGCTGCGACTTGCTTGCTAGTTGAGATTTCTGCTCTTCACTCTGTTGTCAGTTTAGCCTACATTTCACTGATCTTAGTAGCAGAAAACATTTTTGTCTGCAGTTTTCGGTTTGGCTATTTGTTTCAAGTGTATGTGGCGGTTCTAGCTTGYATGGCGCCCTGGGCGAGCCCCCTCTTCAGCCCTCGCGCACGCCCCAGCCCGCACCAGGTGGCGCCCGGTTCCGACCCCGGCCCATGTCGCCTGTACCTACAGTTGAAGTCTGAAGTTTACATACACTTAGGTTGGAGTCATTAAAACTCGTTTTTCAAACACTCCACAAATGTCTTGTTAACAAACTATAGTTTTGGCAAGTCGGTTAGGACATCTACTTTGTTCATGACACAAGTAATTTTTCCAACAATTGTTTACAGATAGATTATTTCACTTATAATTCACTGTATCACAATTCCAGTGGGTCAAAASTTTACATACACTAAGTTGACTGTGCCTTTAAACAGCTTGAAAAATTCCAGAAAATTATGTAATGACTTTAGAAGCTTCTGATAGSCTAATTGACATAATTTGAGTCAATTGGAGGTGTACCTGTGGATGTATTTCAAGGCCTACCTTCAAACTCAGTGCCTCTTTGCTTGACATCATGGGAAAATCAGAATAAATCAGCCAAGACCTTAGAAAATAAATTGTAGACTTCCACAAGTCTGGTTCAAGCCTGAAGGTACCACGTTCATCTGTAAAAACAATAGTATGCAAGTATAAACACCATGGAACCACGCAGCCGTCATACCGCTCAGGAAGAAGACACGTTCTGTCTCCTAGAGATGAACATACTTTGGTGGGAAAAGTGCAAATCAATCCCAGAACAACAGCAAAGGACCTTGTGAAGATGCTGGAGGAAACAGGTACAAAAGTATCTATATCCACAATAAAACGAGTCCTATATCGACATAATCTGAAAGGCCGCTCAGCAAGGAAGAAGCCACTGCTCCAAAACTGCCATAAAAAAGCCAGACTACGGTTTGCAACTGCACATGGGGAAACAGATCATACTTGTTGTTCTTATGAAACAAAATTAGAACTGTTTGGCCATAATGACCATCGTTATGTTTGGAGGAAAAAGGGGGAGGCTTGAAAGCCGAAGAACACCATCCCAGCCGTGAAGCATGGGGGTGGCAGCATCATGTTGTGGTGGTGCTTTGCTGCAGGAGGAACTGGTGCTCTTCACAAAATAGATGGCATCATGAGGAGCGAAAATTATGTGGATATATTGAAGCAACATCTCAAGACATCAGTCAGGAAGTTAAAGCTTGGTCACAAATTGGTCTTCCAAATGGACAATGACAACAAGCATACTTCCAAAGTTGTGCCAAAATGGCTTAAGGACAACAAAGTCAAGGTATTGGAGTGGCCATCACAAAGCCCTGACCTCAATCCTATAGAAAATGTGTGGGCAGAACTGAAAAAGCGTGTGCGAGCAAGGAGGCCTACAAACCTGACTCAGTTACAACAGCTCTGTCAGCAGGAATGGGCCAATATTCACTATATTCAATATTGTGGGAAGCTTGTGGAAGGCTACCTGAAACGTTTGACCCAAGTTAAACAATTTAAAGGAAATGCTACCAAATATTAATTGAGTGTATGTAAACTTCTGACCCACTGGGAATGTGATGAAAGAAATAAAAGCTGAAATAAATCAGTCTCTCTACTATTATTCTGACATTTCACATTCTTAAAATAAAGTGGTGATCCTAACTGACCTAAAACCGAGAATGTTTACTAGGATTAAATGTCAGGAATTGTGAAACTGAGATKAAATGTATTTGGCTAAAGTGTATGTAAACTTCCAACTTCAACTGTAAATCCGCTATTGAATTTTTGTATTCGTCCATAAATAAATCTATTCATCATCTCGTCATCTCTCCCATSTCTTATTCGACTAGTATTTTTGTAAGGATAAAAATTCAGTCATAGTTGATCTGAAATGTTTATTGCTTGCCAACATTTTWCTCCCTCTATGTTTAATAACACACATACATTAATTATTCATTTCGGTTGCCTATCCTGACGTGAMGTTTGTTCTATAGAAAATATTTGACTCTCATGTGTGTCACAGAAAGTATTTGACTCTAGCCACAAAATTAAGGAAATTAGAAGGGGGGATAATTCTGGCAGAGGGAAAATTTTCGGCACAACACCGGACCTRCCAAATAGCCTACTAACTTTTTGCCATCCAACTTCAGCAGTGGTCTCTCAATAGYTGTAGGTAGGCTGCTACGAGCCACAGCCCCACCTTGCAGGGAACACTACTCCGTCTCGGACTTCACAGATAACAACATTCTGAGACAGACGGCTCAACCTCCACAGTCTGAACAGATAGTCTTCATGGACTAGAGGGGATGGCTGCGCGACCGAGACTATTTTATCTACTCACAACTTTATTCCTGTTTTTGAACTACTACTCTGCATTACCGGCGACTGGCACCAAGAAAGGAAACTCGGATAAATGCAACTATAAGGTAAAAATCATCAAACGTAGCCTATCGTCGTGTCTTAGAAGTTATGTAAGTGCGTGTCAAGTCTTGTTCAACAGACTTGAGTTATTCTGACATACATTTTTGACGTTTTGTTTAACCTAGCTGTGGAAATGATAGCTATTTAGATATTTTTTTCTAAATAATTTGGGCGAATAAAAAAACGTAACAAGAAGATACTTCAAGAAGTCAGATATGTTTTTGGTTTAAATATGCAGTATTATTGTAGATTTGTGATATTTTATAATAAAGCCCATGACGGATCTACACACAACCATGTTACATTAATATGGAASGAATAGAACAAAATGTAGCCAGTACTAGACAGTTTGTACCACAACCGGAAACTGTTTTAGGTGAAACTTGTTGCAAGTGAGAAGTGGTGTGACAGGGTTTCCCAAACTCGGTCCGGTCCTGGGCGCGCGTTTTGGGTTTTKCCCTAGCACTGCACAGCTAATTACAATAACCAAAGTACCATCAAGATTTGATTATTTGAATCAGCTGTGTAGTGCTAGGGCAAAAACCTAAACGCACACGGGGGCAGAACCGAGTTTGGGAAACCGTGGTCTTTCAGATACCCAGCAATGTGTTTGACCTGAGCACAGTCCCATTTCACTCGCCAATTGTCATTATAATGTTGTGAGAGTAGACATGGAATCAGTAGAGGAAGCTGATAAGAATTTAWAATGGATGAGTAAAATGACCCAATTGTATTATTTATCAAATGGGCTGAGTATCATCCCTTGCTTTTGTTTGTTATCTTTTCCTCAGCAGTGGCTGCTTCTTTGTTGTGTGATTGACTGATGTGCTATTGAGTGAGAGATTGACCCGTAATGCATTGTCTGTCTTGGGGGCCGGGTGTCCTTTGAAGTGATTTCCTATAGGAAGTSAGGCCACTGTTTGCTCAATTAAAATTTCTTGGCATTTCCTCTTTGCAAGCACAGGCCATCTCCCCTCAACAGCCGCTTCAAACAGCTCTTAGGATGCAAGTCCTCAATCAACAGTTGCTAAAAGAAACACTTGAAGTTTTAAATACACAAACCTACAGGTGTCAGGTAGTTTATACAAAGAGACTGTAAAAGTCTACATRTTTTATGCCAACATGATATAACACTCCTCCACTTGTAGTCTATTTTTGAGGAACCCACACTGGCTTTAGTTTTCATTATAATATGCATTTKAACTTTTCTTCCATTGATACAACATAAACCTCCACATGATTGTCTACTTAAAAGCTCAAACATTTGACATAATATTGGCAACAAAGTGTTTGGACATAGGAGCGTGTATAGCCTACACACAATATGAGTTTTCAACACTGTTCCCTGTGATCCAGTCTGTATCACAACCGGCTGTGATTGGGAGTCCCATAGGACGGCGCACAATTGGCCCAGCGTCGTCCAGGATTGGCTGGTGAAGGCCGTCATTGTAAATAAGAATTTGTTCTTAACTGACTTGCCTAGTTAAATAAATAAATAAAATGAGGATCAGGCAGGATACTGTTATGTGGATGTTGAGGTTGGCGTWGTGTTTTAATTCAGTGGAGCTTGTCTCCCATTGAGAGGGCAGCAGAAGTCTGCTGGAGGTCCCATGGGACAGAGGTTGGCTCGGGATTAAAGTGCTTATCCTCCGGAACTCCGCTCCTTCCTTACCTCCCTCCATCCCTCACTCCCTGCCTCTCAGCGCTATTCTGTCACAGCCTCACCAAGGGGCTCGCTAAGAATGAAGATTACTCATTTATATTTTTTCAAAATGAGCCAAAATTTCCATACATCCCATTTCTCTCTGGAGGAGATTTGCTTGGATGTTTTTGTAATACACACTGCACTTCATTCATATTCCATATTTCTGTAATAACAAGAGAGAGGAAAAAGAGAACATCGACTCAAGCCAGGTTTCCTTATTGGATGGATATTACCAGCTGTGTAATCCTTTTAATCAAATGCCATTCGCCTACATCTGGTAAAGTTATGATTATAGTTTGTGGAGTTGKAGCCACTGTGATATCAGCCAAACTATGAAACATATTAGTTTGAAGGAGTGGTTGGAGATTGTAACTTCTTCTTAACAGATATATCTGGGAATTGCATCCTAGGTTTCAGAGGAAGTCTGGAGGAC
This sequence comes from Salvelinus sp. IW2-2015, assembly GCF_002910315.2. Lineage (NCBI taxonomy): Eukaryota > Metazoa > Chordata > Actinopteri > Salmoniformes > Salmonidae > Salvelinus > Salvelinus sp. IW2-2015. The sequence goes on from NC_036838.1 coordinate 57,339,430, forward strand.
CAATGCAATCAATAAAGTTTATAACAGGTCTCTTGGACAAATTCTGAGACTGGTGTTGTGTGCCAAATAGCACCCTATTCCCTATATAGTGCACTACTTTTGACCAGATAAAGTAGTGCACTATAAACGGATTAGTGTTCCATTTGGGACGCACTCAGGTGAAATCACCCGTATTGGTTTCCCCTGGTGCTTACAACCACATAAAATTCCCTCCACCACCTGGGACAATGAGCTAGTTGTTTGCCTTGCCTCTATGGGCCAGTTAAAACGCTTCAAAATACAGCATAGAACATACACTTTACATGAACGTTTCTCAGAACTAAATGAAATAAGGAAAATAGGTTAGTCTATTTGAAGAGTAAGCGGTCTGCTCATGATAGATATGTTTAATTCTTTGGAATAACAAATAATAGTGTTCTGCTTGTGATTTGGTAGACTTTTATTATTGGTTTMAATGGTCTGCTGTATTTCCTAAAATGTGGATACTCATGCGATCAGAGGAAACAATAACATTGATAGCAGCACCCCTAATCACAGTACTACTCTGTTTTAAACCTCAGACATACCGGTAGGATTGTCAAACGTTTCCTTTCCGACGGTACTTAGCACCTCAATCTCTTTTGTGTTCACACAGCAAAGACCTTGGAAATTGTCAGCCACCCAGCCTTGTTAAAATACTCCAAACCAGARGGTGGCAGTAGCATTGTTTGACACTGCATGTTTGTGTGTGTTGATTAGTTTATGGTCTAGATTCCAATGTAAGCTAGGTAGCTATCTGCGCTAATGTTGCTATTTTGTAGAAAGCCCTTGTTGATACTAGCCAGATGGCCACAGCTAGGTAACTACCTAACAAGATGACGAAGAAACAATTTAATTCACTCTCCATAATACCATAGTGCCAGCCCATAGCCACATTTTTTGCTAGCTAGCGCAACATAGCTAACTAGCTAAGGACACTGCACTAACTTGGCAGCTAACACAGGCAGCTAACACAGGCAGCTGTTTCATGGAAATGAGCTAATCCATTGTGAGTTAATTGTAATGTTAATACTAGTGGTTAGCTTTCCAGGGGGAATTATTTAGTGTTGTGTGCATTGCGTCTGTGAACTTAGCTAGCTACCATCACATAGCTTACATTGCATATGAAGTGTGACTGCTTCATCCGTGGATGTGCGGAGAAAATGCCCTATTTTTTTTGGTGTTGGCTCCCCCACGAGGTGGTTCGTGCTCTCTGATTGGCTCAAAATCAAGTAAAATCAGTAGGTTTGTCACTACCGGGTCGGCACGCAGCAGGTACCGCTTTTGTTCTAGCAAGATTAGGAACGGCCTCCCACGGTGGTGGAACGCTACACGAGTGTGTTTTGCACCAACTGTCATTGTCCCAATGATTCCCAGTCATGCCTTGATATACATTGTCAAATGGATGGAAAGAAAAAAAAKAATGGACAGTGTTTTACAATGTCTCTAGACATACACAAACAGTGGCCTGGCCAAGTCTTTTATAGTGGTGGCCCTGGGATCCCTTACCAGCCCTGGCTTGACTGCACGTGTGGGACACCTTTTCCTTTCATCCACTTTGGCTTTAAGGTTACTCAAACTCAAAGGAAAGAAGCACCCTCTTGTTCACTCTTTCTTGTGGCTGTAACATCTGGCTGCAGATGAATGATATCAGGGATGGAGGTGCGCTTGTTTCGTAGTGTTGACAGTCTGTGAAGAGAGGGAGAAAGAAGAAAGAGAGAGTGTGTGTGTTCATTCTGTGAGTTTGTCTCTCTGTGTGTGTGTGTGTGTGTGTGTGTGTGTGTGTGTGTGTGTGTGTGCGCGCATGTGCACCATTCACGTGTGTGTGTGTGTGGGGGGGGGGTGTGTAACAAGGTTTAGAGTTATTCCTGTCCACCTCTTTGAGGGAGCATTGAAAACCATCCAACCAGCTCGTAACCTTGTAGGCAGTTTTGTCTCTGTTCTGTGGGAAAGTCCCTGGTTGGCTAGCTTTGAATCGGGACAGAGCCGTCGCCCTGGAGCTTTTCTCAATGAGGCCGGGGTCTTTCAGATGCACGGCTGCCTGCCTTTGATTGTCAGGGAGGGAGGGAGTCCTGCTGCTAGGGAAGAATGGCTGTTTGGCCCTGATAAGYGGGAGGTATGTTAAAAGTGAATTAGAAGTCCAGAATGTCTGTTCACCTCCCCAGGGTACTGCACTGCAGTGTTGATCGGCCGGTCAGAGTCTAGCTGTTGTTGTGCTTGGTCTGGTCTTACGCAAGACATTTATAAATGAATTCTTATTCAATAAATAAATGAATGATTAAACGGTCAGACTTAGAAATACTGTAAGTTAGCTTCCGTGTGGAATTGTTTGGACACACATGTGCCGTCGCACACATATACAAACAAATACACACAGAACCCACACACACACACACACACACACAATTGTAAGGACTGTGTCTGACCGACAGACTGAAGTGATTACCATCAATTATCTGCTCTTTTCTCTTTACCTCATCAGTGATCTGATATCCAGGGGAAAGTTCCTACTTCCTGCCAAAGACTCAGACCCCAGCGTGAGATTACACAGTGGTCTCTTCAAAGGCTCAAGAGTCAGATAGATGGTTACTAGAAGGTAGTTCCCTTCCTGTGTTTCAATGTGACCCGACTGACCAGTCATTTTATTATGACTACTACGACACCAAGGCTCAGAGCCCAGAGTGAGATTACACCAAGGTAGTTTGCTTTTTTGTGCTCATTGTCACTGTGTTCACTAAGCAGTTGGTGGCTCGATGGAGTTAGTGGCTCGATGTCTATTCTTATTTGGTTGAGTTAAACATTTAGGGTTACATATCGTTAGTTGATTGTAAGTAGGGAAGAGTTAAGATGTTTGTGTATTTGCATGCACATTAGTTACAATGTCAGCCCTGCCTTAGTCATTACGGCAATCAATGCTAGGGTTTCCATGAAGAGAGGAGCAGCGAGGTCCTAGTCATTGTCCTGGATGCTGGATCTGGTTTGGATAGAGGTCCGCAGTATTGTCCTGGATGCTGGATCCTGGTTTGGATAGAGGTCCAGTCATTGTCCTGGATGCTGGATCCTGGTTTGGATAGAGTCCCAGTCATTGTCCTGGATGCTGGATCCTGGTTTGGATAGAGGTCCCAGTCATTGTCCTGGATGCTGGATCCTGGTTTTGGATAGAGGCCCAGTCATGTCCTGGATGCTGATCCTGGTTTGGATAGAGGTTCCCAGTCATTGTCTGGATGCTGGATCCTGTTTGGATAGAGGTCGCATCATTGTCCTGGATGCTGGATCCTGGTTTGGATAGAGGTCCCAGTCATTGTCCTGGATGCTGGATCCTGGTTTGGATAGAGGTCCCAGGGTAGTGCAGAGCATTCTTACAGCGTGAAACACAACACTGCATATCCCAACAAGCACTGTCCCTCACCATACAGACATTTACTTGCTCTGTCTCTGTCGGTGCGTGCGTGCGAGCGAGCGTGTGTCTGTAATGTGATCAGCTCTTTCTCAGCTAAACCTGGCTGGTCAGGACTAGAACAGACTGGAAGCCTTCAGCTCCTCAAATGGCTTCAGTTGGATCAGGATCATTTGGATGACTCAGTTGTCCCGCCTTTAGAAAAACACCTTCGGATSTATTTCTTACTACTGTTGTTCATTGTCTTAGGATCGGATATCTTTTAGCCCACCTTAAGGCTATATCTTCCAAGAGTCATTGAGTCCAAGAGTATAGTCTTCCAATAGTCTTCCATATAGTCCTGAAATTCCAAGACTTCACATATGATAAGGAAATGTGTYCTTCTTTTTCATCTATAAAAGGAAATTAATGTAGTTTTATTGTTGTGTAAAGTTGCCCTTTCTTTATGGCTTCCTCCTTTTGAAAGGCCTGTTTGAACTTGACACAGGTTCAAACTCTTTTATTGAATGGCAAATGCAAGTTGGTCAAAGCAATGTAAGATTAGGAAATACATTATCATATTCATCAAATTCTTGGATGGAACATTGATGTTTTATTAAGGAAATAGCTGTAGTTTAGTGACGTAAAGCTGTTAAATCATTTGTAAATCCATTGTTAAATCATTTGTAAATCCATGGTTAAATCATTTGTAAATCCATGGTTAAATCATTTGTAAATCCATGGTTAAATCCATTTGTAAATCCATGGTTAAATCCATTTGTAAATCCATTGGTAAATTTATTGTTAAATCATTTGTTAAATCCATTGCATTAATGGCTTTCTAACAGTGGATCAATGAGAGCCAGGTAATAAATTGTCCAGAATTTATACCATAGCAATTGATCTATACAGCAGCTGTATCCTTTTTATAAGTGAATTCTTACTCTGTCAGTCAAATCGAAACCATTATATGTCTATACAGCAGCTACAGTCATACATTTTTCTTCTCTCTCAACCTCAATCAAATATAAATCAACATTCTTAAATGGAGCAGAATACCGTAGTAAGTGAATGTCTTCCAGACATGAGGTTTCTCCCTCTCTGCTCCTTCTTGCCATGGCCAACAGCATAGATATCCCCCTGGGAGGATGTGTTCATTTGTCTCAGCCTCTGCCCTCTGCCCCTGTCTGCTGTGTATTCTAGAGGGTCAGCCCTGCTCTGCCCCTGTCTGCTGTGTATTCTAGAGGGTCAGCCC
>NC_036838.1:57344103-57348776 GCF_002910315.2 Salvelinus sp. IW2-2015
TCACCCTGCTCTTGCCCGTCTCGCTGTGTATTCTAGAGGGTCGCCCTGCTCTGCCTGTCTGCTGCTGTATTCTAGAGGGTCAGCCCTGGCTCTGCCCCTGTCTGCTGTGTATTCTAGAGCGGTTCAGGCCCTGCTCTGGCCCCTGTCTGTGTGCATTACTAGAGGGTCAGCCCTGCTCTGCCCTGTCGTGCTGTGGATTTCTAGAGGGTCAGGCCCGGCTCTGCCCTTGTCTGCTGTGTATTCTAGAGGGCAGCGTGCTCTGCCCCTGTCTGCTGTGTATTCTAGAGGGTCAGCCCGACTCTTGCCCGTTGCTGTGTATGCTAGAGGGTCAGCCGTCTGCCCTGTCTGCTGTGTAATCAGAGGGTTCAGCCCTGTCTGCCCTTCTGCTGTGTATGCTAGAGGGCCAGCCTGTCTGCCCTGTCTGCTGTGTACTTCTAGAGGCTCAGCCCTGCTCTGCCCCTGTCTGCTGTGTTTCTAGAGGGTCAGCCCTGCTCTGCGCCCTGTCTGCCTGTGTATTCTAGAGGGTAGCTCTGCCCTGCCTGTTTAAGCTGCTCTGCCCTGTCTGCTGTGTATTCTAGAGGTCAGCCCTGCTCTGCCCTGTCTGCTGTGTATTCTAGAGGGTCACCTCGCTGCCTTTATCTAGAGGTCCCGCTCTGCCCCTGTCTGCTGTGTATTGCTAGAGGCGTCAGCCCTGCTCTGCCCTGTCTGCTGTGTATTCTAGAGGGTCAGCCCTGCCTGGCCGTCTGCTGTCTCGGTACGTCTCCTTGTGTATCTACAAGGGTGGTCAGCCACCCTCTGCCCGTCTGTGTATCTACCAGGGGGTTCAGCCGCAGTACCCCTTCTTGTTCCCCTTCTGTGTATCTAACAAGGGGGTCAGCAACCTCTGTCCCTGTCGTTGTATCTACCAGGGGGTCAGACAGCCTCTGTCCCCGTCTGTGTATCTACCAGGGGGTCACACAACTCTGTCCCGTCTGTGATCTACCAGGGGGTCAGCAACCATGTGTCCCTGTCTGTGTATCTACATAGGGGCGGTTCACGACACCTTGTCCCTGTCTGTGATTTCTATTGGAGTCTAGCCACCCTCTGTCCCTGTCTAGTGTATCTAACAAAGGGGGGTCAGCCACCCTCTGTGCCCCTTCTGTGGCTACCAAGCGGGGTCAGACACCCTCTGTTCCCGTCTGTGTATCTCTACTGGGGGGTCAGACCCCTCGGTCCCTGTCTGTTGGTGGCCAGGGGGTCGGCAGCCATGCTCTGTCAGCTGTATGGACCAGGGGGTCTCGGACAGCCTCCTGTCCCTGTCAGTGTGATTGACCAGGGGTCGGCAGCATGCTCTGTCAGATGTGATGACCAGGGGGTCCGGCACGCCATCTCTGTCAGTTGATGGACCAGGGTCCGGCAGCCATGCTCTGCTCAGTGTGACCGAGGGGGTCCGGCAGCCATGCTCTGTCAGTGTGATGGACCAGGGGGTCCGGCAGCCCATGCCTCTGTCAGTGTGATGGACCAGGGGTCCCGGCAGCCATGCTTCTGTCAGTGTGATGGACTAGGGGGTCCGGCAGCCTCTGTCCCTGTTGTGTATGACCGGGGTTCGGCAGCCATGCTCTGTACAGTGTGATGACCACGGGGGTCCGCAGCCTCTGTCCCTGTCTGTGTGAGGGACCAGGGGTCCGGCAGCATGCTCTGTCAGTCTGCCTCGGTAGAGCTTGGGTCACGACCGTTGCTCACGTGTGCTGTTACTGTGACTGTGAAGTCAACTGGCAGAGCTCCCTAAATCCTTTAACATGGAGTTGTATCTCTCTCTTGGTCTGTGTATCTACAAGGGGGGTCAGACACCCTCTGTCCCTGTCTGTGTTTCTACTGGGGGGTCAGCCACCCTCTGTCCCTGTCTGTGTATCTACAAGGGGGGGTCAGCCACCCTCTGTCCCTGTCTGTGTATCTACAAGGGGGGTCAGACACCCTCTGTCCCTGTCTGTGTATCTACTGGGGGGTCAGACACCCTCTGTCCCTGTCTGTGTGATGGACCAGGGGGTCCGGCAGCCATGCTCTGTCAGTGTGATGGACCAGGGTGTCCGGCAGCCATGCTCTGTCAGTGTGATGGACCAGGGGTCCGGCAGCCATGCTCTGTCAGTGTGATGGACCAGGGGGTCCGGCAGCCATGCTCTGTCAGTCTGCTCGGTAGGACTTTGGGTCAGCGACCGTCTGCCACGTGTGCTGTACTGTGACTGTGAAGGTCAACTGTGCAGGAGCTCCCTAAATCCATTTAACATGGAGGTGTGTGCTGTACTGTGACTGTGAAGGTCAACTGTGCAGGAGCTCCCTAAATCCATTNAACTGTGCAGGAGCTCCCTAAATCCATTTAACATGGAGGTGTGTGCTGTACTGTGACTGTGAAGGTCAACTGTGCAGGAGCTCCCTAAATCCATTCAACGTGTGTGTGTGTGAGGGAGAGAGAGCGGGGGGGGGAGTGTGTGAGCGAGACAGTGTGTGAGGTTTACGTGAGGGAGAGGAGGGGAAGGTTTCAAAGCTGGAAAAGCCATCAGCTTTGCAGAGAAGCTCCAGCTTTCATGGAAGGATAGGACTGTGCCTTGTAAAGGCATGAGTGTTAAACGCATGTGTTCACTTGGCATCCCTCCTCCTGAGGGTAGGTAGGGAATTATTCACTGCCGYGGGGATTTGTCTTTCACTGACACCAAGGAGGCCCACATGTTGTGGGTGTACAGTGTGTCTGTCTTCCTTCAGTGTGTGTTCTGTTCAGTGTGTGTGCTCTTTCCTCCGTGTCTAAGCGCATGTTTTCTCCTGTGTGTTTGTGTGAGAAACCTGGCCTCCCCTCGGGTAAAAAACAGGCCCTCTGTTTACGAAAAAGATCCAATGAGTTTTTGCTCAGTAATGTCATAGCATATGGTAGTATTTCAGACTGAGAGGCAGGCAGGCAGGCCTGCGACAAATGGTGTGTGTCCCAAATGGCACCCTATTCCCAATATAGTGCACTACTTTTGACCAGGGCCTATAGTGCTCTGGTTAAAAGTAGTGCACTATGTAGGGAAAAGGGTGCCATTTGGGATAAAGGCATTGTGATGGGAGTGAAACGGGAAAGGCATTAAGGAAAACAAAGCTAGGGAAGGAGGAACGTCAAGCCGTACTTAGGCTACGTTCCAAATGGCACACTATTCTCTACATAGTGCACTACTTATAACCAGAGCACTATAGGCCCTGGTCAAAAGTAGTGCACTATATAGGGAATAGGGTGCCATTTGGGACCCAACCAGACTGCCTGGCCTGCAGCATTTGATCTGTGGAGCTGTGGAGCTGTGGCTGTGGAGCAGAGGCCCCTCATCAGACTAGAGCTCTCTGTGTCCCCCACATACCTCCCATCATACCCCTCTGGGGTTTCTCTGTGTTCACACCGGTCACAGACTGGGGCACAAGTCACAAGAAAGTCCATGATCAGATAGATTTTACTCCTATATTCAAATAACTGAAATGAGAGTTGTGCAACGTTTACATAGTTTGGAGTGTATTACAGTTACTGCATGTTTATAGTTTAATTTAATACAGTATATTTGCCAAACATACAAGCCTCCTGTGATTTTTATGTTTTGCTTGTTTTTCTCTAATTACCGAAAACCGTCAGGAGTCATAGCTTGGTACTCAGTTTTTGTGTGTGTGTGTGTGTGCGCGCCCGCCCACCCGCCTACGCGTGTACATGACTTACGTGTGTGACAGAACTCCTCCACAAAGCGACCTTTTATAGTCCCAAACATGCATTAAACATCAACACTTCCTCTGTTTCCTCATCAGGCTGACTCAGAGGCTTTTTGATCTCTCTCTCTCATGTTTGAAAGGACGTCCACATTTTCAGGATGTTTCTAATTGCCTCCCTTCACATTAAAACACTCGCTCCGGGAGAAGTATAATTGCACAAATTTGGGAAACTGATACCTGGATCATTGACTCCATGTGGGCACCTTAGGCTAGATGGGGCTGACTGGGGGACGAAACAGCAAATGAACAACTACATGACCAATCTATTGGAATATTACTTTTTTATCTTCTATTATGAATATTAATGCTAGGCTCCAATGGAAATAGAACATACTGTAACTTTAAGGCAACTGTTCACTTATTCAACCTCCTCTTCTTCCTGAAAACCAGAGAGAAGTTAGTCTGGTTTCATGTGATAAATGCCTATTCATGTTCTTACACCATGTTGTGTGGATGAAATGAACAAAAAAGTAGAAAATTGGAATGTATCCTCTCAGAACATGAATGTGACGTTTAAGACCTCCATTAACTTGCCATTAAGGCTGGTCTGTCAGTGAGGGGAATGTATGGAGGTTTGACAGGGGTCTACGGAGCGGTTTCTTAAACCAGAGAAGCAAACTGGGCCTCCAGTGAAGCATATTCCGGGAGCGCACACGCATACAGTTGAAGTTGGAAGTTTACATACAATTTAGMCAAATACATTTAAAATCAGTTTCACAATTCTTGGACATTTAATCCTAGTAAAAATTCCCTGTTTTAGGTAATTTAGGATCACCACTTGATTTTAAGAATGTGAAATGTCATAATAATAGTAGAGAGAATTATTTCATCACATTCCCAATGGGTCAGAAGTTTACAATTAGTATTTAGTAGCATTGCCTTTAAATTGTTTAACTTGGGTCAAACATTTCGGG
>NC_036838.1:57348973-57360484 GCF_002910315.2 Salvelinus sp. IW2-2015
AAAGGTTCGTAAAAAGTTTAAATTAAGCTTGGCGGTGAATATTGGGTTCTTCTGAAGAGTGTGTAAAAAAACTGGCGTCGCGTTTGTTAAGCTGGTTTGTGCACAACCTTTTTTAGGGTTCTGCCACACAAATTTTTAATAAGGAACTTCGAACTGTCGCGGCTGCCCCGGCTCGGGCGAATCAGTCGCTTTTTATCACTGTTTTGAGGTTTAGACCCACGTATTTGTTTCATACTCTTGTGGTTTAAGAAATTGTCTGTCGGTCTCACGAGCTAAGTTATCCTCTCCTGTCATATATCGCGTACCAAGTTATCTATGGTCGTCCTTCCTCATAGATATATTCTGGGGAGCGCACGCCCTATGGAACTGACAGTAGTTAATGGTGTGGGAGGTACTGATGTCTTTAGAAGCCGTGTGTTCAGATATATCAAATTGTGTATTCTGGATATGAGTACTGATCATTCCAATAGCAATTTTCTTAATCTTTTGTGTCGAATGGGTTCTGATCCAACAGTCACTATTGGTGTAGTGAAAACGGCACACGATAAAGGACTATCTAGGCATTTAAGAATATCACATGGGAGAGTATCTTCAGTGTTGAGCTAATATCGGTCTCTCTCTGGTCTGATAGTGTAATCGCGGAACTTGGAGGAGTCTCTCCGAATAACTATAAGGGTGAAAACATAGGGGCTAATGCTCTCCGCTATAAGTATGCTATCTCTAGTATACGTGAATCGTCTAGATGTCATTTCTGTAGAATCTGGTCCCCTAGCGGAATCTTGAATACAGTGGAATTGAGGAAGAATGATAAGAGAAAGTATCAACCTGATTATACAGTGATTTATAAGTGAAATAGTTTGTAAACAATTGTTGGGAAAATGACTTGTTTCATGCACAAAGTAGATGTCCTAACCGACTTGCCAAAACTATAGTTTGTTAACAAGAAATTTGTGGAGTGGTTGAAAAACGAGTTTTAATGACTCCAACCTAAGTGTATGTAAACTTCCGACTTCAACTGTACGTATACATAAACACAATCACGCACGCATACACACACATACACAGCCTTGATTTGGTGGGACCAGAGAGAGAGAGAGAGAGAGAGAGAAGAGTGAGTTATGATGAATTAGCATTAATAGACCTTGATAAAGGACACAACGGCAATTGTCCCAGAACAAAAGGTTGGGAATGTGAAATGGGAGCCACATGTTGGGGTAATGAGAACCGCATGGTGGGTAGGTACTGGAGAGGAGAGCAGGGTACTGATTAGTACAGCCCTGCCCTGTTGGAGGAGATGACCTCATTTCCTTCTGCCCACAGCCTGGGCTGGGGCTGGGGTTAGAGAAAGAACCATGATGGTAGGATAGGGCTGGGGTTAGGGGAAGAACCATGATGGTAGGATAGGGCTGGGGTTAGGGGAAGAACCATGATGGTAGGATAGGGCTGGGGTTAGGGGAAGAACCATGATGGTAGGATAGGGCTCGGACTGGGGTTAGGCGAAGAACCATGATGGTAGGATAGGGCTCGGACTGGGGTTAGGCGAAGAACCATGATGGTAGGGTATGGGTCTGGGGTTAGAGGAAGAACAATGGCGAATAACAGACCACTAGGGTAGGGGTTGGTATGGGGCTAAAATATAGTCAAGGGAGGGTTAGGGGGAGCGCTGAAACCAGCATGTTCATCTATGGTAGGGGCTGGGTTAGGGGTTGTATGGGTAGAGTTAGTGGTGGAATCATCATACCAAGACATCTATGGTAGGGGCTGGGTTAGGGGTTGTATGGGTAGAGTTAGTGGTGGAATCATCATACCAAGACAGCCTGGGTAAATATCTGTTTGAAAGACTCTCAGTACCATAAGTATCTACAATGTGTGAACTGTCCACTATTCAGCTTTCAAGCCACATAATCCCAACTGCTCCTCTGGAACTCTTGTTAAGCATCCCATAAGAAGGACCCTTCATCCCCACCTACCCTCAGGCATAATCTTCTATGATTATGTATACTAAATAAACACACCGTTTAACCTTCCATTATTTAATCAAACAATCCAAGTGTGAGAGTAATCAAATGTTGCATGCTCTCGTTCTTTCTCCGTTTGTTGTTTTGATGTTCCCGGTGATTTGTTGGACAAACAGAGAGAAGTGGTGTGGGTTTGTTTGTTTTTCTATGACCAGTTCATTTCAGCCTCTCCCTCTGGGATAACAGTACCACAGTAACTGAGACTCTGATTTTTCACTTAAAATGTGTGCCAAACAAAAAACATTGATTTAAAAGTTTAACAAACCATACAACTCAGGGACTACTTTTAATAATTTACACTGACATTTTTACAAAAACAAATTTACTGGAAGAACTGTGCAGATGCGAAGTTTGGTAACAGAAGTTTGGTAAAATCTTTTTTGTGTCCACGTTTTCTCAGAACTGTTGCTGTAGATATCTGCTTGATTCAAAGGTTTCTGCAGAAAGAATGGGGTGTCAGCTATGACATCACAGTATAAACGCAATGTGTATAGTGTTGGTCCCACGTTTAATGAGCTGAAGTAAATGATCCCAGGAATGTTCCATATGCACAAAAAGCTTATTTCTCTCAAATATTTTGCGAAAATTAATATTTCTCCTTTGCCAAGATAATCCATCCACCTGATAGGTGTGGCATATCAAGAAGCTGATTTAAACAGCATGCTCATTACWCAGGTGAACCTTGTGCTGGGGACAATAAAAGGCCACTCTAAAATGTGCAGTTTTGTCACACAACACAATGCCACAGACGAGGGAGCGTGCAATTGGCATGTTGACTGCAGGAATGTCCACCAGAGCTGTTGCCAGAGAACTGCATGTTTATTTCTCTACCATAAGCCACCTCCAATGTCGTTTTAGAGAATTTGGCAGTACGTCCAACTTGGCCTCACAACCGCAGACCACATGTATGGCATCGTGTGGGCGAGCAGTTTGCTGATGTCAACGTTGTGAAAAGAGTGGTGGCGTTGTGGCATGGGCAGGAATAAGCTACAGACAACAAACACCATTTTATCGATGGCTGTTTGAATGCACAGAGATACCGTGACGAGATCCTCAGGCCCATTGTCGTGCCATTCATCCGCCACCATCATCTCATGTTGCAGCATGATAATGCACGGCCCCACGCCGCAAGGACCTGTACACAATTCCTGGAAGCTGTAAATGTCCCAGTTCTTCCATGGCCTGCATACTTACCAGACATGTCACCCATTGAGCATGTTTGGGATGCTCTGGATGGATGTGTATGACAGCGTGTTCCAGTTCCAACCAATATACAGCAACTTCACACAGGTATTGAAGAGGAGTGGGACAACATTCCACAGGCCACAAGCAACAGCCTGATCAACTATATGTGAAGGAGATGTGTCACGCTGCATGAGGCAAACGGTGGTCACACCAGATAGTGACTGGTTTTCTGATCTACAGCCCTACCTTTTTTTAAGGTATGTGTGACCAACAGATGCATATCGGTATTCCCAGTCATGTGAAATCCATAGATCCGTGCCTAATGAATGTAATTTAGTAAAATCTTTGAAATTGTTGCATTTATTTTTGTTCACAATATTTTGGTTATTGAACTACAGTAAGTGAAGTGGGTTTACACCCGGTAACAGAATTGCAGTAACATAATTTCATCATGGGTCCCTGATTTGTACTATACAGAAATGCATAATTATGGATATGAATGGCATTCTCTACATGGTGATGTATCMTAAATAAGTACACAAAGATATAGATATGYAATATCCTCCTTTGCATATGTGGGTATTATTCTACACACTGGCTATTACAGTTCAGGAAGTATTCACTCCCCTTTTACTTTTTCCACATTTTGTAATGCTACAGTCTGAATTTAAAATGGATTACATTGAGATTTGTGTCACTGATCTGCACACAATAACCCATCATGTCAAAGAGGAATTTTGTTTGTAGAACATTTTTGAAAGTAATAAATTGATAAATAAATAATACAAATTACACAACTGAATGCATTCAACCAAAATATGTCTTCCACATTTAACCCAACCCCTCTAAATCAGAGAGGAGCCTTAATTGACAGCAGTTGTTGTTGCTTAATTAACTTTCTTGCTCATSRGTAGAACAGCRGATTTTTACATTTTGCCAGCTTYGGGATTTGAACCAGTGACCTTTTGGTTACGGGCCCAACGCGCTTAACCGCTAGGCTACCTGCCTCCGAAAACTTGAAATGTCTTGAGTCAATAAGTATTCAACCCCTTCGTTATGGCAAGACTAAAGAAGTTCAGGAGTAAGAATGTGCTTAACAAATCACATAAATTGCATGGACTCAYTCTGTGTTCAATAATAGTGGTTAACAKTTGTTATGACTACCCTGTCTCTGTACTGCACACATACAATTATCTGTAAGGTCCCTCAATCGAGCAGTGAACAAGGCATTACAACAAGTAATATTGTGGCACAGAAATGAACTTTTTGTTCAGAATACAAAGTGTTATGTTTGGGGCAAATCCAACACAACACATCACTGAGTTCCACTCTTCATGGTGGCTGCATCATTATATGGGTATGCTTGTCATCGACAAGGACTAGGGAGTTCTTTAGGATAAAAATAAACGGAATACAGCTAAGCACAGGCAAAATCTTAGAGGAAAACCTGGTTCAGTCTGCTTTCCAACAGACACTGGGATACAAATTCACCTTTCAGCTGGACAATAACCCAAAACACAAGGCCAAAATGGAGTTGCTTACCACGGCGAGTTTTCCTGAGTGACGTAGTTACAGTTTTGACTCAAATCGGYTTGAAAATCTATGGCAAAACATGAAAATGGCTTTCTAGCAATGATCAACAGCCAACTTGACAAAGCTTGAATAATTTCTTAAAGAATAATGAGCAAATATTGTACAACCCAGGTGTGCAAAACTCTTAGAGACTTACCCAAAAAGACTCACAGCTATAATCGTTGCCAAATGTGTTTCTAACATGTACTGTCCTTTGGGTGGTGAACAATTCTTGATACACACGGAAACTGCAGCGCTGCAGTTCTTGACACAAATCGGTGCACCTGGCACCGGCTACCATACCCCGTTCAAAGGCACTTACATTTTTTGTCTTGCCCATTYACCCTCTGAATGGCACACATACACAATCCATGTCTCAATTGTCTCAAGGCTTAAAAATCCTTCTTTAACCTGTCTCCTCCCCTTCATCTACACTGATTGAAGTGGATTTAACAAGTGACATCAATAAGGGATCACCTGGTCAGTCTATTTCATGGAAAGAGCAAGTGTTCTTAATGTTTTAAATACTCAGCGTATATAAGCCTTAATAAATATAATAAAAACTGTCTTTTAATTTGACACCCAATTTGACCTATGAACTATACACGTTGGTGCTCATGGGTCCTTTTGARTGGAAATGACATCTCTCTCAGCAGACGAATCAGATGATAACACTGAGCATCACAGCCAGGGTTACAGCCTCAGCTGGGCTGTCATTGCTTATGTTTTTTTACCTCTAGTTCTTTTTAGAGTGACACAATTTATCATTTGARAAACATAAATCTTTATTTTGTTTGTACCTACCAAATCTCTTTCGATATCCACAACTGTCTAATGCCATGTATAGAGATGTTGCTTTGACTGCATTCAAATACATGTTTGATAAGCGGTGTAATTGATATTTCACAGATGCTAAAAATGGCATTTTATTCACGTTCTTTAAAAATATTTTAAATCTCTTTTGATATGTGTGTTGTCTGTTTTTGTTTCTGATAAACAACCATATGGCTCCCATCTGGAATGGGTCCACGAACAAGGTCTGTCCTGTCCCTTTTCAAAGGTGGGGGGATTCGTAGCTAAAGGTCGAAGGGGATTAGTTGAGCCTTACAACGCATACTGTACGTCCAAAATGTTAGTGGTTAATTAAGAACAAGCCCCCCCCCCCCCAACTACCTTTCCTATCTCCCTCCCTACCTCCTTTCTTCCTTCCCTCTCTCTCCTACCTACCCCCTCTCCTACTACCCTCCGTCATTCTCCTCCCTCTCCACACATCCCTCCCTAGGGGTAAGTTGTAATTAATCAGTGTTTGGGAAGTCTCAACGAGGTCTGCATTCTATTCACCAAATGACAGATGATGGTGTACATGTATTTTTTCCCCCCGAAAATGAAAAGGGTGGAAAATTCAGGAGAAGAGAGGGGTGGGGGTAAGGATGGGGGCCAAGGGGGTGTAGAGATGGGGGGGGCAGAGCAGAGGCGGAGGGGATCAAACAAATAGTTGCCTTTTTTACAGATTTCTTTTAACATTTTTAGCTGGTTTGTGTGGAGTTGTCTCCATATGTTGGGCGGTTAATAGTCTATTTAAAGAGCACTACTTGTAACTCTGCTGGATCTGCTCTGTTCCTCTTCAACTAATTACACATGTTGTGAGGTTATAGGATGCCAGAAAGAAAAACAAGTCTTCTTTAATCATCCTGGCTCCTTTGAACACTTTGAGCAACTGTGACCAACCAACAAACAATGTATCTCTTGGCCATTAACTACACTATAATTTTGGCCAAMTAAACTTCAGTCCTAGAGAGTGTATTTAGCATAGGGGCCTGTGTTTAATGAAATTCTATGAGGGTGAGAGACACACATGTTCCCCAAACCGAACAAGCAACTTGAAAGGTCTTTCTGGGCGGATGGGTTCGGGAAGAAGTCTGGTGTGTGTGTGAAGGGCTTCTCTTGCAGATKATATAATTATTGTTATTATTGAGAGAAGAGCAGGAAGGAACACCTGGTTCAGATATGTCTGGTTCAGGCAGTTGGGGAGGAGGACGCCCATAGCAGACCTGGGTTCAAATTGTATTTGAAATCATTTAAAATAGTTCAGCTGTGCTTGATTGAGCTTGCCTGTCGCAGTGGAACAAATAGAAAMGTCTCAAAGCTGCAAACCCTGCCCACCTGCACACTCCAGGCAGGCTAAAGCAAATAGTATTTGAACCCAGGTCTGCCCCATAGATTGCAGGTCCTGCTCTCTGTCTATCTGCTGCTGAGACGCTGTACACTCCTTATCATTACCCCTGTCCTGGACAAAGGCATACAAAGCTCTACTGCAGCCCAAATGTTGTCTGCATGGTGGTGCAGGTTGTGTGTAGCATATGTCAAATCAAGCTTTAATGGTCACGTACACAGGTTTACAGATGTTATCGCAGGTGCAGCTCAATGATTGTGTTTCCAGCTCCAACATTGCAGTAATACCTAGCAATAAGGGAGACACTAAAGTTATTTAGTACTATATCTCTTGACACATTGATGAAAATAATCATGGCCTCTAAACCTTCAAGCTGCATACTGGACCCTATTCCAACTAAATTACTGAAAGAGCTGCTTCCTGTGCTTGGCCCTCCTATGTTGAACATAATAGACGGCTCTCTATCCACCGGATGTGTACCAAACTCACTAAAAGTGGCAGTAATAAAGCCTCTCTTAAAAAAAGCCAAACTTGACCCAGAAAATATAAAAACTAGCGGTATATCGAATCTCCCATTCCTCTCAACAACAAAAAAAAGCTGTTGCTCGGCAACTCACTGCCTTCCTGAAGACAAACAATGTATACGAAATGCTTCAGTCTGGTTTTAGACCCCAATCATAGCACACGAGACTGCACTTGTGAAGTGGTAAATTAACTTTTAATGATTTCAGACCGAGGCTCTGCATCTGTCCTCGTGCTCCTAGACCTTAGTGCTGTTTTGATACCATCGATCACCACATTCTTTTGGAGAGATTGGAAACCAAATTGGTCTACACGGACAAGTTCTGGCCTGGTTTAATCTTATCTGTCGAAAGATATTAGTTTGTCTCTGTGGATGGCTTGGTCCTCTGACAAATCAACTGTAAATTTCGGTGTTTCTCAAGGCTCCGTTTTAGGACCACTATTGTTTTCACTATATATTTACCCTTGGTGATGTCATTCGGAAACATAATGTTAACTTTCACTGCTATGCGGACGAACACAGCGTACATTTCGATGAAAAAATTGCCCTCCATGGAGCCTGTGTTTCAGACATAAGGAAGTGGATGGCGGCAAATGTTCTACTTTTAAACATCCAAAATGCACTTCCGGATGAACCAAGTCATGAGAGTCGTATATACGTCGATACTATTCTCAGATGTGACTCGAGAAATGTCCCAGTCCGCGTGATCAATACCATCTTGAAGCAAAGATTCTGATTGGTCAGACCAAAGTTGAACAGTCCTTACCACAGGAGCTTCCTGTTTTAAGTTTCTGCCTATACTGGGAGGAGCAGAATTTTATTTTATTTTTTATTTTTTATTTCACCTTTATTAACCAGGTAGGCTAGTTGGAACAAGTTCTCATTTGCAACTGCGACCTGGCCAAGATAAAGCATAGCAGTGTGAACAGACAACACAGAGTTACACATGGAGTAAACAATAAACAGTCAATAACATGGTAGAAAAAAAGAGAATCTATATACAATGGTGCAAAAGGCATAGGTAGGCAATAAATCGAATAATTACAATTAGCAGATTAACACTGGAGTGATAAAATCATCAGATGATCATGTGCAAGAAGAGATACTGGTGTGACAAAGAGCAGAAAAGTAAATAAATAAAGCAGTATGGGGGTGAGTAGGTAAATGGTGGGTAGTTTACAGATGGACTATGTACACTGCAGCATCGGTTAGCTGCTCGGATAGCAGATTTTTAAAGTTGTTGAGGGAGATAAAAGTCTCCAACTTCAGAGATTTTTGCAATTCGTTCAGTCCAGGCAGCAGAGAACTGAAGGAAAGGCGTCCAAATGAGGTTTTAGCTTTGAGGATGATCAGTGAGATACACCTGCTGGAGCGCGTGCTGCGGGTGGTGTGAGCCATCGTGACCAGTGAACTGAGATAAGGCGGCACTTTACCTAGCTAAGCCTTGTAAGATGACTGGAGCCAGTGGGTTGACGACGAACATGTAGCGAGGGCCAGCCGACTAGGGCATACAGGTCGCAGTGGTGGCTCGTATAAGGTGCTTTAGTAACAAAACGAATGGCACTGTGATAAACTGCATCCAGTTTGCTGAGTAGAGTGTTGGAAGCTATTTTGTAGATGACATCGCCGAAGTCGAGGATCGTAGGATAGTCAGTTTTACTAGGGTAAGTTTGGCGGCGTGAGTGGAAGGAGGCTTTGTTGCGAATAGAAAGCCGATTCTTGATTTGATTTTGGATTGGAGATGTTTGATATGAGTCTGGAAGGAGAGTTTGCAGTCTAGCAGACACCTAGGTACTTATAGATGTCCACATATTCTAGTCGGAACCGTCCAGGGTGGTGATGCTAGTCGGCGTGCGGGTGCAGGCAGCGAACGGTTGAAAAGCATGCATTTGGTTAGAATGGAGGTTGATCTGATTTGCCGAAGGGAGGGCCTTACAGCTGTCCCGGAAGAGAGAGAGTAGCAATGATCCAGGGTCGTGTTGCGCAGGTAGCAGACAGAAATATTTGTTTAGATTTCTTAATAAAGTCCCCAGCTACAATAAATGCTGCTTCAGGATATGTGGTCCAGTTTGCACATAGTCCGAAGTTCCTAGCCATTGTGGTGTTGGCTTGGGGAGAATATACACAGCAAGTGACGATGACTGAAGAAAATGATCTCGGGAGATAATGCGTTGGCATTTGATGGTAAGTGGATTTCAGATCAGGAGAACAAAAGTACTTGAGTACGAAAACAGAGTATGTTAACAGGCCGATGTCTCTCTGGAAGGAGATCCTTGCCCTGAGCTTGTCTACTTTATTGTCCAGGGACTGAACGTTAGTGAGTAATATACTCAGAAAGAGTGGATGGGATGCAAGCGCCTGAGTCTGACTAGGCCCCAGTCCTTCTACCTCTTCTCCGGCATCAGCGTTTTGGTGCGGCCCCGGGATGAATAGCGCTGCCTCGGGTAGTTCAAACAAAGGATCCAGGTCAGGGAAGTTGAATTTTGCTCAAATTTCTGGTGATTTCTCTTTGGTATAGGTAATAATACACTAAACATTCTGAGCGGATAATGTAAATACTGAAAAGCTGTCTTGGAGCTAGAAACATGGCTTTATTTGTTATTGGTGCAATAACATCACCTGCCTGTTTTCTCTCTTTTTAACTCATCCAGTAGTATTTAGGAATCCTCTTTAAGTGGATGACATGGGTCCCTCCCCTACACCATGTAAGTAGTGGGTCCCTCCCCTACACCATGTAAAGTAGTGGGTCCCTCCCCTACACCGTGTAAAGTAGTGGTCCCTCCCCTACACCGTGTAAAGTAGTGGGTCCCTCCCCTACACCGTGTAAAGTAGTGGGTCCCTCCCTACACCGTGTAAAGTAGTGGTCCTCCCCTACACCGTGTAAAGTAGTGGTCCCTCCCCTACACCGTGTAAAGTAGTGGGTCCCCCCCTACACGTGTAAAGTAGTGGGTCCCTCCCCTACACCGTGTAAAGTAGTGGGTCCTCCCCTACACCGTGTAAAGCATTTTAAGATTTGACCACAAACTGGTGAATCCAGGTGAAAGCTATGATCCCTTATTGATGCTGCTTGTTAAATCCACTTCAGCCAGTGTAGATGAAGGGGAGGAGACAGGTTAAAGAAAGATTTTTAAGCCTTGAGAGAATTGAGACATGGATTGTGTATTTGTGCCATTCCAAGAAGCATTGGAGTTAACATAGACCAGCATCCCTGTGGRACATTTTCAACACCATGCCCCAACAAATTGAGGATGCTCTGAGGGCAAAAGGAAGGTGTTCCTAATGTTTTGTACACTCAGTGTATGAACATATTAATAATAATTTTTATTATGATCAGAACTATTTCAGTAGGAAGTGTAGGTAAACTTTACCAGTTGATCCAAGACGACCAAATAACCCCCTTTCCTTTCCTTTCCTCTCCTCTCCATTCCTCTCCCTTTCTCTCCTTTCCTTCTTGTCCTCCTCCCCCTCCCAGCTCCAGAGAGTATGGTTAATATGTTATTAGTCCTGTCCGGCCGAGCCCCCTGTGTCCTCTATAGCCCTATAATATTCAGGGAGCATTGTGACCGAGGCCTGACCCTCCGTCTACCTCATGCTCAGCCAACAACTCGACCCCCCGTTCATCTGCCACGTGGGATGCAGACAGTTATTGGCACCACACCACCACCACGCCAGCCCCTCTCAACCGAAACTGCATTTGAAGTTTTAAAGATGCCAGTTGACTCTTGAGGCCATTTGACACACGGGGAGAAGAGGGGGAGAGGAGAGGAGAGGGGGAGGACATCAGAAGGAAGGGAAGGAGTGCTGGAGTCTTCCCTCTCCCTGGCAGCCAGGCAGGCAGCACCAAACCAGCATCCTGTAGCAACAGGAACAAAGGCCTGGCCTGTATATGGGGGCTGTAAAAGGCCATTGTGTTGGGAGGGTGGGTGTCGTAGAACTTGTAGCAGGCTTATTAGGAGGTGTTATGTCAACCCCCCCTAAACACACACACACACACACACACACACACACACACACACACACACACACACACACCCCATGGC
>NC_036838.1:57363947-57378822 GCF_002910315.2 Salvelinus sp. IW2-2015
ACACACACACACACACCACAACAACACACACACACACACACACACACACACACACACACACACCACACACACACACACACACACACACACACACACCCATGGCCTGTTCCAAAGGTGTGATACTGTGGTCAGGGGCTTACAGCCTGCTGATTGGATACAGGTGTGGCGGGTGGTGAGGCCCTGTTGCAGGCATCTGTGTGTGTGTGTGTGTGTGTGACCAGCCTCCTGCTGAGAGCAGGGTGTTAACTCCAGGACGGCAGGCCCAGCAGCCCATTAGCTCAAGGCACCGCTCCGACACTTCATTCCCCGGCTAAATGAGAGATTGGGAGAGAAAGTAGGCGTGGCAGGGAACCCCGCGCGGCCGCCCCCGGCCGCCCTTCCGCTCCGTGTTAGTGTTGTAATAACAGGGAAAGCAAAATAGATCCATTTTTAGGTTTAGGAGGTCCCGAGCAAGTATTTAGCCAGCTAGGTCAGCTTCCTCAGAAAAGTGGCCCTTAACACTTTGAAAAGTTCCCTTGTGTAGGCAAACGTGATCGGTTTGACACTGCCAAGAGAATCATGTCTTTTTTGCTTCCGATGAGTTAAGTACTGAGTGTGCTGTTGGCTGTGGGTGCTGTGGTCTTTGTGTAGCCCCAAAGAAAACGTGTGTTAGACAGAACACCGAAAGGATAATAAGAGACGTAGCCTGGTGTGTGGGCTGTACGTTGTTGTTTGAATTATGGTGAGAGAAAAACCTGTTGTATACTGAAAGAAGGTGACTAGGAACCCGTGTTGGTTAATTGGACCCTGTTTAGTTTCTTCCTCCTCTCGGTGTTGTGTGGAGAGAAGATCCACGTTAGCTCTCCCTTGTTTATTAAACAGGCGTTGAACCCGTAGTCCTCGCTGCAGTTTTGGTCCATCTAACCTTGACACCTAACGGAAGTAAACCTGTACCAGTAGCGATCAACGCCACCCAACTTCGTAAGCCGCGAGTAGCAGGCGTTTCGGGTAACGGGAAGCAGTGCAGCCAGCCTAGCGGGAAAGCAGGCTGGAGTGGCGGATAATTGGAAAATACGTACCAGGAGAATGGACGTGGTAAGACGTGTTGAGCGAAAGCTGTTATAGCCACACGTATGTAGGTAGATCCTGGGCGGCCTAGGATTCGCTTCCATGGAACAGGTGGAGGCAGCTAGGAAGCTGGAAGCAGCTTGCAAAGCGGGAAACCGGTGTATGAAGGGTAAAACACGACTGAGCCAGGAACGCCCTGAGAAGGAGACCCACAAAAAAAATTTATGTCTGGACAAGGGTGGGAGGGGAGGGTATAAAGGGAAGTGGGAAGTTGAGGTCTAGTAGCGGAGGGACCTGCGCCCATGATCAAGAGCGCACTTAGTGAATGTGTGGTGCTCCTGAATTACGGGTGCGATTGTGTGTGTGTGTGTGTGTGTGACCAGCCTCCTGCTGAGAGCAGGGTGTTAACTCCAGGACGGCAGGCCCAGCAGCCCATTAGCTCAAGGCACCGCTCCGACACTTCATTCCCCKGCTAAATGAGAGATTGGGGAGATACCGCCTTCCTCTCTGTAGCAGTAAACATTTAGTTTAGTTCGTAGCCAGCTAGGTAGCTTCCTCAGAAAATGTGCCCTTTAACACTTTGAAAAGGCCTTGAGCAACGTTCGTTTGACCCCAAATAATGTCAGGTTTTTGCTCCCTGTAAGAGTAAGACTGAGGGTGTGTCTTTAGCCCAAAGTGTTAGACAGAGACACGGAAAGGAATAGAGTGTGTTGAAATATGGGAGAACCTGTTTAAGAGAGGAAGACCGTGTTGTATGACCTTTAGGATAKCGTGTGATGAATAGGTAATGTTTGGGTTGAAAGCACAGGGAAGTGAGTGATGAGGACGGTGGACACCTCTGCTGATGGCTCCTCCTGTTCAGCCATGGTGGTCTAGTCTCTAGCCGCTCTCCCTCTTTCTGCTTCACTTCAAGCACAAACATCTGGAGGTGCAGGTCGGCGACTCGGGCAGGGAGAGGTGGGAGTTTGTGTGTGTTGATGGGAGTGTGTTGGGGGGAGTGGGGTTTGAACTGGTTGGGGGCCTCATCAATACACATCCTGAGAGGGGGAGAGAAACAGGAATATTTCACATAAATCACATCCTGTGAGGGGGAGAGAAACAGGCAGATTTCAAGACTTTCACATAAATCATGCTTTGAAGTCAATGGAAGATTTGAGCTGTTGCACATGTTGATATCCAGTTAGGACTCAGGTCTTTGTCAATTTGATAGGTGAATAAATAAACCAATGCAAATTCTGCACCATTAAATGTAGTGACACACGCACGGCAAGTGGTACCGGAGCGCCAAGTCGAGGTCCAAAAGGCTTCTTAACAGCTTCTACCCCAAAGCCATAAGACTCCTGAACAGCTTATCAGAGGGCTACCCAGACAATTTCCACTGCCCCCCCCCCGCCCCCTTCTTTTACGCTGCTTCTCTCCTACTTTTTATCTATGCATAGGCGCTTTACCTTCATGTACATATTACCCTCAATTACCTGACTAACCGTCACATTGAACTCTGTACGGTCACCCCTGTATATAGCCTGCTATTGTTATTTACTGCTGCTCTTTAATTATTTGTTACTTTTATTTCTTATTTTTTACCTAACACGTTGGTTATGGGCTTGTAAGTAAGCATTTCACTGTAAGTTCTACACCTGTTGTATTCGCGGCATGTGACTAAAACATTTGATTTGAACTCACTCACACACATATGCATCTAGCACTGCGATGGTCTAAGCCACTGCACGCAGTGCTAGAGGCGTCCACTACAGTCCCGGGTTCGATCCGGGCTGTACAGTATCACAACCGCCGTGATCGGGAGTCACATTTGGCCCTGCATCGTCCGGGCTAGGGAGAGTTTGGCATTTACAAGTAGGCCGTCATTGTAAATAAGATTTTCCTTCTTAACTGACTTGCCTAGTTAAATATAGGTGAAACAAATCAAATAAAAATTCAATTGAACTACCATAGGCTCACAGTAACAGGGCTTAATGGTCTGTGTTATAGTTCCCCAGACTTTGTCTGAGTCATTTTCCTAGTTGGGGTTCATTTTGTGGCATCTTGTCTCAGATATGAGGGCTTTTCTTACATAGCATGATGGAAATAAGAAGATATCTGATATGCAGGCTGCCAGTGCCAGCCAGCTATACAGTCAGCCAGCTATACAGTCAGCCACTATACAGTCAGCAGCTATACAGTCAGCCAGCTATCACAGCTCAGTCAGCACTAGTCAGCCAGCCAGCTATAGCCAGTCAGCCATATACAGCCAGTCAGCCAGCCTATGCACGCAGCCACTATCAGCCAGTCAGCAGCTATACAGCCAGTCAGCAGCTATAGCAGCAGTATCAGCCAGCTATACAGCCAGCCAGCCAGCTATCCAGTCAGCAGCTACAGTACGCAGCTATACAGTCAGCCAGTACACAGCCAGCAGCTATCAGTCCAGCAGTTACACAGCCCCAGCATACGCCAGCCAGCCCTATCTAGTCAGCCAGCTATAACAGCCAGCCAGCTATACACCCCAGCCAGCTATCCAGTCACAGCTTTACAGCCAGCCAGCCAGCTTCCAGTCAGCCAGCTATACAGCCACAGCAGCTCTCAGTCAGCAGCTATACGACCAACTATCCAGTCAGCCAGCTATACGACCAACTATCCAGCCAGTCAGCTTTACACCAGTCAGTCCAGCTTTACACCCAGTCAGTCAGCTTTACACCCCGTCAGTCAGCTACACCCAGTCAGTCAGCTATACACCCAGTCAGCCAGCTATACACCAGTCAGCCACTATACACCAGAGCCAGCAGCTGTACACCCAGCCAGCCACTCAGTCAGCCAGCTATCAGTCAGCCAGCTATTCTAGTCAGCCAGCCAGCTAGTACACGCCAGCCAGTTGTACAACCCGCCAGCCAGTTGTACACCCAGCCAGCCCGCTATCCAGTCAGCCAGCTATCCAGTACGGCCAGCTATACACCTTCAGCCAGCCAGCTATAACACCAGTCAGCTACAGTCAGCCAGCTATACACACGCAGCCAGCTATCAGTCAGTCAGCCCCTATACACCAGCCAGCTATCCACCAGTCAGCCAGCTATCACACCAGCTCAGCGCAGTCAGCCAGCCAGCTATACACACAGCTGCCAGTCAGCCAGCCAAGCCATACACACAGCCAGCCAGTATCCAGCCAGCTATCCAGCCACTATCCAGCCACCAGCCGCTATAACACAACCACCACTATACACCCAGCCCTATACACCCAGCCAGCCAGCTATACACCCAGCCAGCCAGCTATCCAACAGCCAGCCAGCTATACACCCAGCCAGCCAGCTATACACAGCCAGCAGCTATACAGCCCAGCCCAGCCAGCTATCCAGTTAGCCAGCCCATCCCCCTCCTCAATCTGGAGCATCTACTGTCCTGCTCAACTTAGTGTAGTAGTGTCCCACAGCTGGGCTCATTTTAATTATTTATTTTATTTTTGCTGTTAAACAGTATTCCAACTAGTGGGTTATTTTATACATCCAATCATTCATATAAGCATGTAATTCTATAGGTTATTGTTCATTCAAGCTTGCTCTTCAGTAAGACAGCAGATTGTCTGAGTGTTGGCAACGTGGTTGTGATGTATTGATATGTGTCACTGTCTGCCAGTTGTTCTTGTGGTCTTACCATCCAYCCATTCCCCTCTTTCTCTCTCTCTCTCTCTCTGCAGGGGCTCCAGGTTCAGTCAAGTTCTGACGAGAATGGTCGGAAGCTCGGGGTCACATTCCGAACAGACAGTGAGTCTTTCTCACAGTGAAGCCTTGTTTAAATGTTATCTCCACATTTATACAATTATAGAATTGTAACTGTTTACTATTTAACATGAAAACTGACTTCCATTCCATCCTAAAGTTGCCACTTCTCAGAGTCCCATTCCTGACCAAACTTCTCCCCCCCCCCCCCAAGTTAATTACTCCAGAAGTCAAMGTTTTCTCTCTTGTAGCAAATCCGGATTTTCTCAGCAGTCGGCTACTATTGTCCTTGACTGTCAGAGGGGAACAGCTTTTCTGAAAAGCGTCTCTGTGGTTTAGCATCACAATCGACTGCAGCTCAGAGCCAGGGGGCGTGTGTGACACAGCCCACTGCTCCTCTTCCTCTACCTGAGAGAGAAGAGAGGACATAGGGATCATTAACAAAAGAGATGGGAGCGGAGAGGAGGGGAGCAGAGAGGAGGAGGGGAGGGGATGGGAGCAGAGGGGACAGCTCCTTGCATGGCTGCACATTCTCTTCCCCAGGCTTGGCTCAGAGAGAATCTCACCCACCCACCTGTCCATCAGTCCCACCCAGCCGTTCCCGTCCATCAGTCCCGTCCATCAGCCTTCACCCAGGGAGCCCTGTTCTGTTCTGAACTCTCCATCTTAACCATACTCTCTGTTCTGAGCTCTCTGATCCATCCTCGTTCTTCTCTTCTCTCTCTGTTGTGTTGTGGTGTGAGGTGGGTTATCTGTGTGGTAGATGAGGTCGGGAGGGCTTCTGCTTCTGCTAATAAAGGTTGTTTTGAAATTGAAAATAGTTTTTATCTGTGTTCATCAACCTTCTCTCCTCTCTGTCTTTTAACATAGTCTAATTGTGATACGTCCTCTTTCTTCTCTCCTCTCTGTCTTTTAACATAGTCTAATTGTGATACGTCCTCTTTCTTTCCTCCTCTCTGTTTTTAACATAGTCTAATTGTGATACGTCCTCTTTCTTCTCTCCTCTCTGTCTTTTAAGAGTCATTAATTGTGATACGTCCTCTTTCTTCTTCTCTTGTTTTTAACTAGTTTAATTGTGATACGTCCTCTTTCCTCCCCTCTGTTCTCTCTCCGCCAGATTGCTCTGTGAACTGGAGCCATTGGGGAAGCATGCCATCTATGAGGTGAACAATGTAGTTCAGCCTCTCTCTCCTTGCTGAGACAGCCAGGCTGCTGTGGTGGTCCATGGATGCAGCAGCCTCTGGGTATGTAACCAAGCATCTACACCTGGCACTGTCTATGGAATTAGAGAACGTTCACATGATGATGAAATAAGTAGATGCCCAGGACCTCTGGGTGTAGGTATGTACTAGAGGTCGACCGATTATGATTTTTCAACGCCGATACGATTATTGGAGGACCAAAAAGGCGGATACCGAATCGATTAATCGGTCCGTTTTTTATATTAATTTATTTGTATAATGACAATTACAACAATACTGAATGAACACTTATTTTAACTTAAATATAATACATCAATAAAATCAATTGAGCCTCAAATAAATAATGAACAATGTTCAATTTGGTTTATAATGCAAAAATAAAGTGTTGGAGAAGAAAGTAAAAGTGCAATATGTGCCATGTAAGAAAGTTAACTTTAAGTTCCTTGCTCAGAAAATGAGAAATATGAAGCGGCTGGTGGTTCCTTTTAACAGGAGTCTTCAATATTCCCAGGTAAGCAGTTTTAGGTTGTAGTTATTATAAATATTATAGGACTATTTCTCTCTATACGATTTCATATACCTTTGACTATTGGATGTTCTTTAGGCATTTAGTATTGCCAGTGTAACAGTATAGCTTCCGTCCCTCTCCTCGCTCCTACCTGGGCTCAAACCAGGAACCATCGACAACAGCACCCTCGAAGCAGCGTTACTCATGCAGAGAAGGGGAACAACTACTCCAAGTCTCAGAGCGAGTGACGTTTGAAACGCTATTAGCGCGCACCCCGCTAACTAGCTAGCCATTTCACATCGGTTACACCAGCTAATCTCAGGAGTTGATAGGCTTGAAGTCATAAACAGCGCAATGCTTGAAGCATTGCGAAGAGCTGCTGGCAAAACGCACGAAAGTGCTGTTTGAATGAATGCTTACGAGGCCTGCTGGTGCCTACCATCGCTCAGTCAGACTGTTCTATCAAATCATGACTTAATTATAACATAAATAAAACACAGAGAATACGAGGCTTAGGTCATTAATATGGTAGAATTCGAACTATCATCTCGAAAACAAACGTTTATTCTTTCAGTGAAATACGGAACCATTCGATATTTTATCTAACGGGTGGCATCCGTTAAGATATTCCTGTTACATTGCACAACCTTCAATGTTATGTCATAATTACGTAAAATTCTGGCAAATAAGTTCGCAATGAGCCAGGCGGCCCAAACTGTTGCATTATACTCTGACTCTGCGTGCAATGAAACGCAAGAGAGTGACACAATTTCACCTGGTTAATATTGCCTGCTAACTGGATTTATTTTAGCTAAATATGCAGGTTTAAAAATATATACTTCTGTGTATTGATTTTAATAAAGGCATTGATGTTTATGGTTAGGTACACGTTGGAGCGAATGCGCACTGCATCGATTATATGCAACGCAGGACACGCTAGATAAACTATTAATTAATCACCATGTGGTAGTTATATAACTGTGATTTTGATTGATTGATTGATTGAATTTTTTTTTATAAGTTTAATGCTAGCTAGCAACTTACCTTGGCTTCTTACTGCATTCGCGTAACAGGCGTTGGACTAGTTAACCGTAAGGTTGCAAGATTGAATCCCTGAGCTGACAAGGTAAAAATCTGTTGTTCTGCCGCTGAACAAGGCAGTTAACCCACCATTCCTAGGCCGTCATTGAAAATAAGAATGTGTTATTAACTGACTTGCCTAGTTAAATAAAGGTGTAACAAAAATATATATATGTAAAATTGAAAAAATCGGCAAAATCGGCGTCCAAAATTAACAATTTCCGATTGTTATGAAAACTTGAAATCGGCCCTAATTAATCGGCCATTCCGATTTAATCGGTCGACCTCTAGTATGTACAGCTATGCTCACTGGCGTACTACACACCGCAGCATCCCCCGGCATGAGATTAGCTATAAACCTGCACATTTTTCTCTTTGTTCTATGGGAAAATGTGTGGAATTGTATGAAGTTAGCTGTTTTCTAGAGTAGTTATGGACTGGAGATGAAAAAAGTTCCTCTGTGATTAGATATGAGCAGTCATTCATAGGGAGGGAAAAATTGTGTTACTGTTAAATTGTTTTCGATAGATCACATTACATTTGGGAGACACCATAACATTTTAAAACCTTGGTATGTGCACGTGTGTGTTTGCTTTCTACGCCTGGTGACACACAGGAGTGGTTTATGTTTATCTTCAGTATTTCAGGGCAGGCTGGGTTGAAGGGAGTAGAGTTTGTAGAGGAAAGAGGTTTGGGAACAGGAGAGGAGAGGAGAGGAGAGGAGAGAAAAGGATATTCTTCAAAGCCCTGTGTTGTTGGTCCTGATCAAAGACCCAGGTTACCTCCCCCAGCCCTGTGTTGTCGTGTTGGGCTTGTCCTGATCACAGACCCAGTTTACCTCCCCCAGCCCTTTGTTGTTGGTCCTGATCACAGACCCAGGTTACCTCCCCCACTCCTGCTTTTGTCGGTTGGGCCTTGTCCTGATCACAGCACCCAGTTTACCTCCCCCAAGCCCTGCTGTGTTTGCGTCCTGATCACCAGACCCCAGGTATCCTCCACTGTGTTGCTCAGTGGCTTGTCGATCACAGAACCCAGTTTCCACCTCCCCCACGCCCTTTGTGTTGGTCCCTGATCACAGAACCCAGGTTCCTCCCCCAGCCCTGTTGTCCGTGTGGGCTTGTCCTGATCACAGACCAGTTTTACCCTCCCCCACCCTGTGTTGTTGTCCTGATCACAGACCACAGTTTTACTCCCCCAGCCCGTTGTCGTGTGCTTGTCCTGATCACAGACACAGTTTAAACCTCCCGCCCCCCCCCCCCGCCCCCCCGCCCCCCCCCCCCCCCCCCCCTTCCAGAGCCCTTTGGTGTTGGCTGATCAAGACCCCAGTTAACCTCCCCAAGCCCTGTGTTGTGGCCTGACAAGAACCCAGTTTTTTTTTTTTTACTTTTTTTTTTACTTTTTTGTTTTTGCTTTTTTTTGTTACTTTCTTTTTTTTAATGTCTTTGTTTTCGATTCTTTGCACGTGTCTTCATGTAGGGATTCTGCGGGTTATTGAGTTTGGAGATAATTTATACTTTTATTTCGTTTGTGGATTGTTAGATGTCAGCTTGTTATTTTGTGTTTGTTGTGTGGTTTGTTCGATGTTCAGGGTTGACGGACTTTTCTGGTTGACGTGGATTTTTGAGTTTTCGTCGTTCGCGTGTTGATGTGTTTTTGATTATGAGATGATTTCGATATTTTTTGTGTAAAGGTCTACGCGGTTCGTCGGGTGGTTATTCGCTGGTTCTGCTTTCGCTTGGTATTTTGTGTGTTTTTGTGGGTTTGTGTTTTGTCGGTTTTGTTTGTTTGTTGGTGGTTTGCTTTTATCATGACTGGGTGTTTGCTATTTTGTGTCGCGTTTTTCGATTGGCCTTTTGATTCTGTTTTTGGGAGTTGAGTGTGTGTTGGTTTTGGTTTTATTTCTTGGGTGTGGATGTGCGTTGTGTCTTATGTAGTTGTTTTAAGTGTTTGCTTTCTGTTTTTTGTCACTACGGACACGTAGTGTTTTCCGCTTCGTTATCTTTTTTCTTTTGATGTTTTGTTTATTTGATGTGAGTGATTTTCTTTACCTCTCTCCCAGCCCCTGTGTTGTTGGTCCTGATCACAGACCCAGGTTACCTCCCACCCTGTGTGTCGTGTTGGGCTTGTCCTGATAAGAGGCAGTTACCTCCCCCAGCCCTTTGTTGTTGGTCCTGATCAAAGACCCAGTTACCTCCCCAGCCCTTTGTTGTTGGTCCTGATCAAAGACCCAGGTACCTCCCCAGCCCTGTGTTGTCGTCTTGGGCTGTCCAGATCACAGACACAGTTTACCTCCCCCAGCCTGTGTTGTTGGCCTGATCACAGACCCAGGTTACCTCCCAGCCCTTTGTGTTTGGTCCTGATCAAGACCCAGTTTACCTCCCCAGCCCTGTGTTGTTGGTCCTGATCACAGACCCAGGTTACCTCCCCAGCCCTGTGTTGTCGTTTGGGCTTGTCCTGATCACAGACCCAGTTACCTCCCACCCTTTGTTGTTGCGTCCTGATCAAAGACCCAGTTACCTCCCCAGCCCTGTGTTGTGTGGTTCCCGATCAAAAACTCCAGGTTACCCTCCCCAGCCCTGTGTTATGGGTCCTGAATCAAAGACCCATCGTTTACCTCCCCCAAGCCCTGTGTTGTGTGGTCTGCGGAACACAGACCCGGTACTTCCCCAGCAGGCCCCTGACAGGGAAGAGATCCATACCCTACACAACAAAGCTGTGATTTGTCTGTGAAGGAATGTGTGTGTGTTTGTCTTGACTGTCTCTGTTTGCACGCGATCTGTGCCTGTGTGACAGAGAGAGAGCAAGACTAAGAGAAAGGGAGGCCTCCTCTGCTTCCGTCTGCTGAGGCGCTATTGAACTTGGTAAAGTGAAGCCTTGGCTGATCCTCAGGACAATGCAGCTTGTTGTTCTCCGGGGGTTAATCCCTGGGACACTGCTCAGGTAGAGGGTTTCACATAGACGGAGGAAAATAAAAGGATAAGAGAGAAAGAAAGGGGGGGGGAGAGGAGGGAGGGAGCTGAAGCTTCCGGCCCCAGGACAAAAACATGCCTGGAGACAGACAACCTAACCAGTCCGACAGCTTTTTCTTCCCAGTTTTCTCTCTCTCTTCTCTCGTCTCTCGTCTCTCTTCTCTCTCTCTCTGTGTGCGTGTTGACGGTGAGACTGATGGTATCTGTGTGGAGGTAGAGGAGAGGAGGAGGTGTGTAGTTACAGCCACCACAAAGAGGAGGCTCTTTCAGCTCCTCAGCTTGAACACACATACACGGAGCCTCCGCTCCCCACCGAGGTAACAGGAGCCACAGGGAATGTGTGTTTTCTGCCTCTGCTGTTGCCTCGGACTGATAAAGCAGAAACATAATTAACAGGGAGGTACGCTGGCACACTTTGAAGGGCACGGGAATGCTCCCTTGGCACGCAGACACCCTCCCTCCTGTCCTCTGCAAACATGGGTTCAAATGCTATTTCAAATCTATTTATAAAGCGTAGCTGTGCTTGCTTAAGCTTGCCTGTTGCTATGAATCAATCGAGAAGTGCTAAAAGTGCAAATCCTGCCCACCTGGCACTCCAGACAGGCTAAGACGCACCTGCTCGCTCACTCAGACACTGACACATCCCCCTTTCCCTTCTCTTTGTTTAAGTTTCTGTCTCTTCCTGTTGTTAGTCTGGCGTTGTTCTGTTTTTTCATCTCTGTCTCTTCCTGTTGTTAATCTGGCGTTGTTCTGTTTTTTCATCTCTGTCTCTTCCTGTTGTTAATCTGGCGTTGTTCTGTTTTTTTGTTTGTTTAGTTTCTACAATTGTAAAGCTACTTTGGGTCCTTGCAAAGCGCTATATAAATCACATATAGTATTATTATTATTAAAACAAATACTCAAAAGTATTTGAAAGATTGTAAATAGCATTTGAACCCATGTCAAGTACTCTGCCAGGGCACAGCCTCTTTCTCCTGCTGGTTCATATTATGGTCTCTCATAAAAAGGAAGAAAAAAGGTCTCGAAATGTGTTTGATGCCTGCCCTGACCTCGAGTGTGAGTGTGTGTGTGTGTGTGTGTGTGTGTGTGTGTTACTATTCTCGTGGGTTCCGGAAATCACCAAATGTCCCCACAAGGATAGTAAAACAAGGAAAATTCTACCAAGAGGGGATTTCTCCCATATCCCCACGAAGACAAAAGCTATTTTAGGGTTACAGTTAGGGTTATGCTTAGGGGTTAGGGTTCGTGTCACAATTAGTAGTTAGGGTTAGGGGTTAGAAGTTAGGGTTATGCTTAGTAGTTAGGGTTAGGATTAATAGTCAGGGTTAGGGGTTAGTAGTTAGGGTTAGGGGTTAGTAGTTAGGGTTAGGGAAATAGGATTTTGAATTAAAATAAATGTTAAGACCCCACAAGGATCGTAAAATGTGTTTATCTTTACATGGTTCTTCACTTTATTTGTGCCTTTATCATGTTTTGGCCCAAAACCCTCGCTCATCAGTCAGGTCTGACTGACCTGTACTACAGACGAGGAGGAGGAATGTAGAATCCATCCTGTCTGTCTGACCTGTACTACAGACAAGGAGGAGGAATGTAGAATCCATCCGGACCTAGTTTGTTTCCATGGATAAATGTTGTGTAGATCTTTAATGTTTTTCCCACATAAGTCTGACCTATCGGACCACCTATTTTATTTTACGTTTGCAATCGCAACAAATAAAATCTGCTCAGGACCCCAAACCAAGGAGCATGCAAAAGTCGTGCTATAAAAATCCTCAGACAACACAAAAAATTCCTTGAATGCCCTTCCAGACTCCTTCTGCTAACCCAAGGACGGCAGAGGACAAAAATCAGTTAAACACCTTAACTGAGGAATCTCAATTTAAACCTTGCGCAATACCCTAGATGCAGTTGCACCCCTAAAAACGAAAAACATGTGTGTCAATAAGAAACTAGCTCCCTGTATACAGAAAAATACCCGAGCCGGTTTGAAGCAAGTTCCAGGAAATTGGGAACGGAAATGGCGCCACACCAAACTGGAAGTCTTCGACTAGCCTTGGAAAGACAGTACCGTGCAGTACCGAAGAGCCTCACTGCTGCTCGCATCCATCCTACTTTTCAACTTAATCGAGGAAAATAAGAAACAATCCAAAATTTCTTTTTGATACTGTTTCTCGCGAAACTAACTAAAAAGCAGCAATTCCCCAAGAGAGGATGGCTTTCACTTTTCAGCAGTAATAAATCATGAACTTCTTTGAGGAAAAGATCATGACCATAGAAGAGCAAATTACGGACTCCTCTTTGAATCTGCGTAATTCCTCCAGGGCTTAGCTTCCTGGGATCTGCACAGCTCTGCGAGGGCCTGGGAATCGGGAGGAGACACTTAAGTGTTTTTAGTACTAATATCTCTTGACACAATGATGAATAACATAAACCTTCAAAGCTGCATACTGGCATTCCTATTCCTACTAACTGCTGAGAGCTGCTCCTGTGCTTGGCCCCTCCTATGTTTGAACATAATAAACAGGCTCTCTATCCCCGGATGTGTACCAAACTCACTAAAAAAGGTGGCAGTGATAACGCCTCTCTTGAAAAAGCCAAACCTGACCGGAAATATAAAAAACTATCGGCCTATAGTCGAATCTTTCCATTCCTCTCAAAAATTTTAGAAAAAAAGCTGTTTTGCGCAGCAACTCACTGCCTTCTGAGACAAACAATGTAATACGAAAATGCTTCAGTCTGGGTTTTAGACGCCCATCATAGCACTGAGACTGCACTTGTGAAGGTGTAAATGACCTTTTAATGCGCAGACCGAGGCTCTTGTCTGTCTCGTGCGTACTAGACCTTAGTCTGCCTTTGACACATCGATCACCACATTCTTTTGGAGAGACTGGAAACCAAATTGGTCTAGCACGGACAAGTTTCTGGCCTGGTTTAGTCTTAACTGTCGCGAAAGATATCTTTGTTCTCTGTGAATGGTCTGTCCTCTGACAAATCAACTGTACATTTGGTGTTCCCAAGGTTCCGTTTTTAGGACCACTATGGTTTTCACTATATATTTTACCTCCTTGGGGAATGTTATTCGAAAACCATAATGTTAACTTTCACTGCTATGCGGATGACACACAGCTGTACCAATAATCATTATGATTTATTATTATTTTGACATGCCTTGTCACTTATAGAACATTTTTGAACATCTTGGCGATAGTTCTGTATAATCTCCACCCGGCACAAGCAGAAGAGGACTGGCCCACCCTATAGCCTGGTTCCTCTCTAAGGTTTCCCTTCTAGTTTTGGGCCTTTCTAGGAGTTTTTCCTAGCACCGTGCTTCCTACACCTGCATTACTGAGCTGTTTTGGGGTTTTAGGCTGGGTTCTGTACAGCACTTTGGATATCCTCAGCTGCATGTACGAAGGGCTATATAAATAGACATTTGATTGATTGATTTGTCGGGCACGTCAGACAGGATGGAACTCATGCTGTAGGGGCTGGGCACAGTCAGACAGGAATGGAACTCATAGTTTAGGGGCAACAGTGAGACAGGGTGGAACTCATAGTTTTTAGGGGCTGGGCACGGTCAACAGGATGGAACTCATAGTGCAGGGACTGGAACACAGTCATTCAGGATGGAAACTCATAAGTTTTTAGGGGCTGGGCACCAGTCATACAGGATGGAACTCATAGTTTAGGGGCACAGTCAGACATGGATGTGCAACTCATGCTGTAGGGGCTTGGCACAGTTCAGACAGGATGGAACTCATGAATGTAAGGGGCAC
The DNA here is from genome assembly GCF_002910315.2 of Salvelinus sp. IW2-2015. Classification (NCBI taxonomy): domain Eukaryota; kingdom Metazoa; phylum Chordata; class Actinopteri; order Salmoniformes; family Salmonidae; genus Salvelinus; species Salvelinus sp. IW2-2015. Next base: position 57,378,234 of record NC_036838.1, read on the forward strand.
AGTCAGACAGGATGGAACTCATAGTTTAGGGGCAACAGTCAGACAGGAATGGAACTCATAAGTTTAGGGGCTGGGCAACAGTGCAGCGGATGGACACTCATAGTTTAGGGACTGGGCACGGTCATACAGGAAATGGAACTCCACTAGTTAGGGCAAATTTGGTCCACAGTCATACAGGATGGAACTCATGCTGTAGGCTGGGCACAGTCAGACAGGATGGTGAACTCATGAATGTAGGGGCACAGTCAGACAGGATGGAACTCATGCAGTTAGGGGCTGGGCACAAGTCGAGACAGGATTGAACTCATAGTTTAGGGGCTGGGCACGTGAGACAGGTTGAACTTCATAGTTTAGGGGCTGGGAACGGTCATAACAGGATGGAACTCATAGTGTATGGGGCTGGGCACAGACAGACAGGATGGATTCTACTTCCTCACAAGTAGTCTGTTGTACAGGTCAGATAGACAGGATGGATTTCTACCATTCTCCTCCTCAAGTCTGTAGTACAGTCAGAACCGACAGGATGGATTCTAATAAAACAAAAAAATTTCCTCCTCCTTGTCTGTAAGTACAGGTCAGACAGACAGGA